>NC_060275.1:10688455-10988455 GCF_021613505.1 Equus quagga | reverse complement strand
TACTCTCATGTAATTTTTCTGAGAAGAGTAAAATGGGAAGTCCTGCACCTTATTATCTTTATAAACGTCATACCAATGCTGGCCAAAGAAAGTCTGATTTCCACCTGGATGATCCTTAAATTTCTTTAAAATTATCTTGCATATAATACACCAGAAGAATAACAAATCCCATTATTTTTGTTCTTTAATCAAATTGACCTTAATTATTTTAACAGTTTTATTGGATATTTCAATGTGTAACTCGTGATAGCATAGCTTACATTATTTGGTTCCTGTTAAATGTCCATATTCTGCTACTGCACTGTAAACCTTAGTAAATAAACATCCATGCATCTTTAAGTAGACCCGAACTATAGAGAAATTAAAGTTCTCCATGTTATTTCCCCTCCTTCCCCTTTCATACAGGGAAATTAAAGTCCCAGTAAATATTCTTCTCTAAAGATCATATAAATGTCAGGTGAAGATTTGCTCTCAAGCTCCAAATCAGTACACATAAAATGCCAGTAAAACCACATAGGGATGGTTAAGCTTAAGCTGTAGTGACCTGGGACTTAGACACAAAACAGTGAATTAACTCCCTTAATTCTTTCTCTAGAAGCTCACTACTGAATTCTAGATGTAACCACTTACAGGGAACATGATAGATTAAAGGTAGAAGCTAGTGATAAGAACAGAGAATAATCTCCACTACACGTTGACTTGATAGCTCTCATTATGTCTATACTACTAGAAAATTATGCTTACTATCTTAGCAATCTATTTTCCTTTTTGAAGGTTGGATAAACTGAGAAGGAACTGTGACCTGTTCTATAGAATTCTCATGTACGAAAATAAATCTAGCATTGGAGTCTATCTTTGTCTATACACCTAAGTATATCTACATCACAGGATGAGAGGATAAAGGACAGGACAATGATGGAAAGCAGGCTGCGGTGAGTCAACCATCAAATGTCTTGGAACACAAGTGCAGTTGTTTGGTTATGTGAAGTCAACATTTCTTAATTGTTTAAGCATTTGTAACAAAGAGATTGATTGGCTGGACTTGATAGTATTGTGAATTATCCTTGCAGGTTTAACATGCAATAAACATACTTTTCAGTTACAAATAATGTCTCCAAGATATCAAAACTAAAATTAGATTCAAACAAGACATCGTGCTACATCTATAAGCTAAAGTAAGTCATTTACAATAAAGGACACTTGCTTCTTCTAAAGAAAAAAATCTTGAAAATTGTCTCTGAGAGTAAAATTCTTGAAGAAGTTTCCAGAATAGATTTGAGATTAAAACTCACAAATTTCTTGTGCAATCTAAATGTAACTAAGCACTATGATTCACCCAAGCAGTGAGGCATATTACTTTTGAACGTCATACATTGTTTTGTGTTTCACATTGTATTTAACCAAATTATAGAGACAGAAATTGGCATTAAAATAACTTAAATGACGTCAACCATTGGCAAAAATTACATAAGGAAATTATTAGAAGAAGGCATATCATATTTTCTAATATTCCAAGCATGGATTCATACGATTAGGCAATGTTAGTTTCCAAAACAAGTTGATTTTTAAGACCCTTGTGAAACTCAACAGGACTGATGATAGCTGCTTTTGACCTAAAGAGCTTCTTCTAATGAGACCCCTTCTCTCTCTCCTTGTCTCTTTTCTTTCTCTCTCTCTCTGTCTCTCTCTCCTACTCTATGCACAGTGTACGAGGGGGAATATTTCTCTACCTTCCCATAAGGTTTGCTCCCAGAGGAAGACCCCAGTCCTGCAAGGTGATGCCTGCAGTTCTGCAGGTAGTTTCAACTTGGCAGCAGTATATAGTGAAGCCCAAAATGACTGTACATCTAATCATATCCTGCAATCCATATTTTTATATTAATAAATTAAAAACTAATACCCATAAGCTGATTGCCTTATCTGTTTCTCATGCAATTCTGAACTCAGAGGAAGGGATGGAAGATGCTACTAAACCCTAAAAACTCCAACACTTTCCTAAATTGTAATTTGAACCAGACTCCATTCTTGTTAAATGTTTTACATGATCTCTTGTAGCCCAAGAAAGCATAAATTGTTACTATAGGCTAAACACAGTTCAAATTATTTGACTGGATTAGTTATCATTGCAAATAAGTAAGGTAGACATAATTTTTCCAGTTTTATATATGAGGTCACTGAAGGTCACAGAAAAGGACTAAGATGTTGAGAAGCTCCAAGCCCTGCAAAGATTTGTGTATCCTTCCACATACGATTAATTGTCCCTTTGCTTGAAGCTCATTACGTGTGATCAGACCCTCAATTAGGCTGCAGCACAGGGAGGTCAGAAAGGTTAGCTAACTGGTCAGTGGCTGAGCCAAGAGTCTGAAGCCAGAGCTCAGTCTTCTGCACTCTGACATTATCGTGCTCGTTTAGCCTGAAAATTCAGTCCTACTGTCTTCCTTGTCTCATAATTTCCTATAATGCAGGAGTTGAATTTCTTTCAAATCTCTAGACTGCACTGTTTGTTTTCATTACGACTTATCAAAGTTTTACTATAAATATACTCAGTTAAATCACTCTTTCTTGTAACATTAAAATGTTCTAATAAATAATCTATATTTTCATCCCTTGGCAACCTAAAGGATTTCCCAAATGTTTGCCATCTGATTCCCATCTAAAGAAGGGAATACAATCATAGTCGTCCTACCCAGTTTGAATCCTTTCCAAAATATGTTCTCTTTTCTTAATGGTTGTCATCATTACTTCCATGTTCTTCCTAACCTTTTATTCTGTATTTTTCAGGTTTCTTCCAAGTCGCTTTGGCCACTGGATGAGATGGGAATAGCATATAAAACATAGTCCCAAATATTGGAGATGAGAGACAGGCATATGATGGCAGAGTGTAGAAATGAATCTTTATTGTAATTTACCTATTTAGTTCTTCATGAGCTTTATTTTATAAAATGAGGAAAAACAAAAGTGGAAAAATTATGAGGAAAGACTTACTGCGGCAGATTTCAGTGAAGGCTGTGGTTGAATAGAGGCAAGGCTTAAATGCAGTTAACAGCATTTTTCCTTGACCTTGTCCATGACATTGAGAGCAACCTAGGATATGGCTGTCAGTGCACAGTATAACACAGTATAACCCATACGTAAGTTTCCCTTGTTAAATTCTTTAATATATATGTTTTTCGTGCTTGTAACACCTTTATAGCATATATTTATGGACACCCTTATAGGCATCTTTTTCTAACAGCAAGTTGGAAGGTGCTACATAGTACTCAAACTCTCCAAGGGCCTTTGAATACCCATGAGAACAATGAGATATGTGAATGAATGGGATCTAGAACAGAGGCAGAATTACTGTTTGTTTTTGCAGTCGAGTGTCTTGTTACCATAAGCGCTATGTCTAAATGCTACATATTAGCTGTATCAGTAGTTGCCCAATACACAATGAAAGAGAAAATTTACACCAAATCATTTTGAAAGTGCCATATGTATCATTATGCTTCTGATTTTAGAAAAGCGGTAAATTAAAGGTTCATATGGAAACATCAGTTAATTAGGTAGGTAAATATCTCTTATAAAATAGCCTAGTTATAAAATAAATAGTCAATATTTTGAGTATATTTCCAAGAAGTTAAAATGCCTGAAACACTAGCTAGGATAAGAAGTAGTTGGACTAATTTTTATGCCTTTTAATTTTTAAATACAGAGCCAATAAAACATATTTTCATATCTAAAAATATTCATGTAAAAGTAATGAAACCTATAGCTTCCATTATGAGTGGTGGTGTTTTTTTCTAAGTGTTATTGTTTTTACCACGCTTATAGAAAATTGTGAACTGTTACCTATATTTTGTATTGCTTGCTTTCTTAAAAAATTGATTTGTATTCCAGAAATATCATACCAAATATATTTTATCAGTTTTCTCATTTTTATAAAGAGGTTTGCTATTGATGACAGATGATAAAATATGAATATTTAAAAATTATGTAGTTTAATGGTTGAGCAAGTACTTATATGAATATAAAAATAGTAAACAAAATTAGCAAAGTATTAACAATTGTAGAATCTAGGTGGTGAGTAAACAGATATCGTTCTACCATTCTTTCAGCTTTTCTCTATGCTTAATAATATATAGTTATAAAATTATCTCATTTAATGGTTTATTGCTTAACTCTGAGTGCTTGAAAGGTAACAACTGAGTTTTTACTTCACGTTTTATCACCCAAATTCGGTAGAATGCCTAACACATGTACAGCATTCGATGAATGGATATGAAGAAAGTGAACACAAATAAAAATAAAGTTGAATAAATGAATCAATAAAGATTCTAGGGGTAGGAATTGTGAATGATTCACTATACTGTGTTTTATTCCATATTAAAGAGAATAAATAAAAGAACCCAAGGTGGACAGAAACTGATAATGAGACTGATGAAATGATAGCAGCTGGAAGAGAGGGCAAGAGAAAATTAAATCAATTCACTCCACCTAATCCACCGTTGCTTACCGTTCCACAGTAAGTGCAAGTGTAAGATCTTGGCATCCTAGTGCTTTGACCCACGTTTTGCCAATGAGGGAGCTGCAGCAGAAGGAAAGTTGAAATTACTGATCCCAGTGGAGTCTGAGTGTCTCCTTAAGTTAGAATGCTTTCAAGTTCCCGACACCGATTCTATCTCTGTCAGCACTTTCATCCTGCTTGACATGGTTACCTCTCAAAATATTTTTTTTTCTTTTGATTTGTTTATAGGTACTAAATTCTACCATGGTCTATTAACAGACTTTTTAATATGCAGATGAATAAGCACTACTGCTTAGTGCTAATTGGTTAATCAATCAAAGAATTTTTACTTATTTCCCATAGTCTCAAGATAATGAAGGTCATTTTTGTGTTTGAAAAATGTCTTTCAGTAAAGCCTGGAGCCAAGTAAAAACAGAGGAGATGAATAGCAATAATGATCTTTGTAGTATTATATAGCTCGTTTATTTTCCCATTAACAGAGCTTATTTTTGTGGGCTTATTATAAGGCAGTGAAGAAACACTACACAGACTGACATGCATTACCACACATGAGCGTATAAAAATTAGTGTTTGAAAGTACAATTAGAGTCGCAGTTGCATTATCAGTATATCCCTTGTGAATTAACTTGGTACTAAACTACTGATACATAAATAACTGTCACTGTCCTTAATCGTATGTGTTAAAGTTTTGACTTTTATATTCAAATCATCGTTTATAAAATAGTCTGCCAATTGAGGAACATATTCAAAATCCTGTCTATATTATGTTGCTGATTTGGTAAACTTTGTGATTTGTCCTTTACTTGGCACTTATTAAGTTCTCACTGGGCGAAGGTGCTGCATTGTGAACTGACAGGAAGAGGAGAATTCAGTGTAAGATGCTGCTGAACACAGTGCATGTAGCTATAATTTGTTCGAAAGGCAGCTGTCATCCACCAATGCCATAAATGACAAAAAGGGCCCAAGACTCGTGGTAGACGTCATGCTTCACTAGCTAGGCTACACACAGTGCCTAAGCATCTGTCTAGCACCAAACCTCCCAGAGCTTTTAGGCTAGCCTACATTCCCTGTACTTGCGACACTACAGTCAAAACACAGTCCACGTCATCTCCTCCCTGAATCTTAATATAAAATGGTCAGACGCTTAAGAGAAAACCAGCTCCCCCAGGGCCCAGTTACTTCCTTTTTAAAATGAGGGGGCTGACTTAGGTGATCTTCCCTATTCATTTTAGAGCTAATAGTATACAGACAGGTATTTTCAGAAGCATTTCATCTCTGCCTTCCCTACTCTGATGGCTGTTACCCATAATCAAGCAGTTATTCAATAGCAAGGGGGTCAGCGTGATGGAACATCTTGTTGAGGATGTATCAGTGAGTGGACGTGAGGACAGACAAATCTGGGTGATGTTTTAATCATTTCTCCCGTTAGAAAAGACAAGGAAGGGAACGGCACTTCACTTTATCTTTCCAGTGATGTATCTTACATGGGAGTAAATGAGTGGACAAACTTTAAATATTTCATAAATATATTTATCCTTATATACATGGAAGTGAAAAATGAACAATTTGAGTTTCTTGTGGTGCCAGGAACTGAGAATCAGAGAAAGGGAGCAAGAGTAGGAGTATACATTTAGGGCCTTTCAACAGGTTTACTTACTGCCTTAGAAGGGTTGTGTTATGGGTCTGGCTGCCTCTGTAAAGTTGGCAGGTACAGATTTGAAAAGATGCAACAGCTTCATCCCAGCTCACTCAGCTCAGCACTGAGGGTTCCAAGTCACAGAGCACCCACCACAGAGCTGAACGAAACGGTGAAAAGGCAGGTGAACGTCATGCTATATAGTGTTCTGTTTGGGACATTGTAGCTCAGCATTTAGTGTCATGTTAGAAGGCCTAGGGTGAAGAGTGAGTTGATCCTAGAAAGGATGTCAGGGGCCAAACCCACTTGCCAGCCCTGGACCTACTCCATCAGGATCAGATGACTCAGGGTAGGGATGCTGGGTGCCAGAAGTCACTAGTAAGTCATGGATCCTCTTCATTTCATACACAGGGAGTACTTATTAATTCAATAAAAATTAATTGTTCTTTTTAAATGCCTAATCTGACTGGTAGCAAAGGAGGTTATGATAAACAATTATAGCCTCTAGGGGAGCCTCTATTTCAACTAAGGAAGTGTGAGATAGTTGTAGGAGAGATAACTTATTAAAATGACACTACTTCTGGGGCTGGCCCCGTGGCTGAGTGGTTAAGTTCGCGCGCTCCGCTGCAGGCGGCCCAGTGTTTCGTTGGTTCGAATCCTGGGCGCGGACATGGCACTGCTCATCAAACCACGCTGAGGCAGCGTTCCACATGCCACAACTAGAAGGACCCACAACGAAGAATATACAACTATGTACTGGGGGGCTTTGGGGAGAAAAAGGAAAAATAAAAAAAAAAATCTTAAAAAAAAAAAAATGACACTATTTCTGAGTGCTGTTCGATAACAGGAACCATTTTCACAAGTCCCGAGAGCCAATTTCTTTGATGTCTTAATGGTCAATGATAAATCCAGCATTCAATTATCAGACTTCATTTCAGCTGGCATATGAGCAGCATTTGACATTATTGACATCTCCCTCCTGGCAGACACACTGTCTTTTCTTGGTATCCAGGATACCAAACTTTCTCTGTTTCCCTCCTCACTCATGAGTAGCCCCGTTTTTCAGTCTTGTGTGCTGATTTAACCCTTTCCATATGACCACTTAATGTTGTCCCTGCGCCAGAACTCGATCCTTCATCTTTTTCTCATTGGTGTCTGCACTTGTATTTTTAGTGTTCTCACACAGTCTCAAGGCTTCACACCTGTTTGTACACTATTCCTAAACATAAATCTCTGACTCCCCCTATTTTAAACTCCAGACTTGTATACCCAACTGCACACTTAACTTCTCTACTTGTAAAGGTAAAGGACGTTCAAAATTCACATGTTCAAAACTCAGCTGAACCTTCCCCAGCTCATCTGAAATTAAATTCTTATTTCCATTTGCTCAGACTAGCATCCTTAGAGTTATTATTGATTCACATTTGTTTTTTATCTCCCGACCTACATACGCTTTTCCAACATGAAATCCTGCTGGCTATAGCTGTGTGTAGAATCTGATCTCTTCTTTCCGCATTAACTGCTGTAACATTGTCCCAGAGTAATATCAGCTTTTGCCACCCAAAATGTTTATAATATCAGAATATTATGAACAATTTATGAATACTATAATTATTTTTCCATGTGTGTAGTGACAATATCTGGGGTTTTTTTCCGGGACACAGCCCTTGGCACTTCTAGGTAGGCACTGATTAGATAGATAGATAGATAAATAGATGAAATAATAAATAGAAATAATTAGTTGCTTCATATTAAGTTATACAACTTAGATTTTAAAAAATTTAATTTGTAAAGTTGGAGAGAGAAGACA
The DNA here is from genome assembly GCF_021613505.1 of Equus quagga. Classification (NCBI taxonomy): domain Eukaryota; kingdom Metazoa; phylum Chordata; class Mammalia; order Perissodactyla; family Equidae; genus Equus; species Equus quagga. Next base: position 10,980,502 of record NC_060275.1, on the reverse strand, counting down.
GAGTTTCTTCCGCAAAATGTAACCATAAAATTTGAGGTTGATCAAGTATGGGCAGCAAATTTTAATTTTCAATCTCAGACCCATTGTAGGAGGAGAAATAATGGCCCTGCAAAGATGCACATGTCCTAATCCTCAGGACCTGTTACACGGCAAGGGGGAACTATGGCTGCGCATGGAATTAGTTGCTAATCGGCTGACCTTAACATAAAGAAATTATCCTAGACTATCTGTGTGGGCCCAATGTCATTGCAAAGGTCCTGGAAAGTGGACTAGGGAGGCAGGGAAGGAGATCACTGACAGAGATTTGAAGATGCTAAACCCCTGACTTTGAAGGTGGAATCAGGGGCATGAGCTAAGGAATGCAGGGAGTGCCTAAAAGCTGGAAAAGAAAGAAAACAGATTTTCCCCTAGAGCCTGAAAAAAGAGACACAGCTCGGTTATTCCCTTGGTTTTAACCAAGGGAGACCCATTGCAACCTTGGGACCTCCAGAATCGTAAGATAGTAAATTTGTGTTCTTTGAAGCCACTAAATTTGTCATCATTTATTGCAGCACTATCAGGAAATGACCTTATCCACTCAAATCCTAAAATCATACTTTTTTCTTTTTAACAATTCATCTTTTTTTTTTACCTGCATATAATACGTGGATAAACTTTAAATGTTTATCTTTACGGAGCCTCACAATGTTATCTTTCACATTATTTTGATGATTTATCTTGCTTTGTAACTATTTCCTGACACTCATTTATTCTTATTACTCTGCAGTTTTGTGCACTTTATTGTCCAACATGCTGCTTCCTGCCCGCTGTTTCTCCAGGGTTTTGGCTTTGTATCTCTTTTATTCCACAACTCCTGCATTAATCTTTTGCTGACCCTGCTGGTACTGTGTCACAGATATCTTCCACTTAATGTACCTCCCACTGGCACGGTTCTCAAACAACATTTATCAGTGTTGCCTGATAGGAAGTGAAAATCAGTTTCCAGAGTCATGTGGAAATTTGACAACTATTTTACAAAGGAAAATTATCTTAGTACACTTAAGAAATATAGCCACGTATGATTACTCTTTGTATTAGAATATATTTTTAAATATGTAATCATAATTTAAAGAAATAAATCAGTTTGTTCTGAGTAAATGAAAGAGAAATGTGTGCGTGTTCTGGTTTAATATATGGAAGCTTTTAGACATCATTTTTTGATGTATCACTTCATTCACTTTGTCACGTACCTCAAGTTTTTGCAGCTGTGCAGCTTCTAAGACTTATTTCCCTCTTCTTAAACCCCAATTCTTGCTTTCTTGTATTACTGTAAAGCCACGTCAGTAAATATTCCTAAGTAAATAACAGTAAATTATACAAAATAATCCAAAAGCCAGATTTAGATATAGATGTATAGATATAGATATGGCTTCACTATTTTAGAAAAAATGAATTTATTATTTTTAGAGAAATAATTCATAATGTAAAATTCAAGTAAGAAAGAACAAAAGGCTGAAAGTAAATAAATCAAAATATATCAAAACCAATTTTAAATAATCATAAATATTAAGTGAGTATAATTTAAAATCTGTCAGTCCTATATAATAGAAAAATTAAATTGATTAAATTATTGTATCAAAAAATCTTATATATAGGGGCTGGCCCCGTGGCCGAGTGGTTAAGTTCGCGCGCTCCGCTGCAGGCAGCCCAGTGTTTCGTTGGTTCGAATCCTGGGCGCGGACATGGCACTGCTCATCAGACCACGCTGAGGCAGCGTCCCACATGCCACAACTAGAAGAACCCACAACGAAGAATATACAACTATGTACCGGGGGGCTTTGGGGAGAAAAAGGAAATAATAAAATCTTTAAAAAAAAAAAATCTTATATATATACATATATATATATATATAACTAGAGTTGGAAGCATGATATTTATATTTTCCCTTAGAGAAAAATAAAACATGAAAATATTCTTTTAGAGCTAAAAGCTTTGCTAAACTTCCAGACAAATGTTTTACTGATACAAGAAATTTGTTTCTAAAGTTCTCCTCTGAATAAAGAGTACGCAAAAGTATTAGGAGGCTGAAATAACATGGATTTGTAAATGTATGCTTCAGTTGTAGGAGTACTACAAATAGATCTTTGTCAGGCATGATGAAGTCTGCACTCCCAGGCAACATTCCACATCCATTCACTGACTAGGTGAGCGTATCATTATTTGTATTCTGTCAAGCTTTATAATATTTATAATGTGTCACAGTAATCCCCTTAGTTTATTCTTATTTCTCTAATTGATTCAATGCTCATTATATTCTATACGTATCTTCTCTATTAACAAATAATTTTTTATTTCTTGATGAACTGAATTTATTGCCAATAATTTATTTTTAAAAGAAGAGATTACAGGGGCTGGCCCCGTGGTGCAGTGGTTAAGTGCACGCATTCCACTTTGGTGGCCCGGGGTTCACCGATTTGGATCCTGGATGAGGACATGGCACCGCTTGGCAAGCCATGCTGTGGTAGGCGTCCCACATATAAAGTAGAGGAAGATGGGCACGGATGTTAGCTCAGGGCCAGTCTTCCTCAGCAAAAAAGAGGAGGATTGGCAGCAGATATTAGCTCAGGGCTAAACTTATCTCCCCCCAAAAAAACCAAAAAACAAAAAAAAAAGAGAAGAGATCATAATTGTAGTAGTTCTAAGAGTTCAGGCAATTGACAATAACAGCTGATTGCTTTTACATTCGAGGGTGAAACTGGCTGGCTGTAACTTTACTGTATCCCACATTCCTTCCTTTAGGACTTTGATAATTGCTCTGCCCTCTTTTTGCACTGAGATTCCTGTAGTTAATTACAGCAATTAATTTGAGCCTAGCTCAACTTCTTCCTCTTGTGGATGACTCACTTTTGCTATTTGAATCCCTAAGGATTTGTTTCTTTTTCCTAGAGGGTAAATAACTGTAAATTATAGTTGATATAATTGTTCTATATCAAATTTTCCTAGAATATGAAACGCACATGTTTTCTTAAAATTCAATTATTCCTCCACTCCAGGGAGTTTTTCATGAATTATATCTTTGAATATCTTTTCTCTTCCATTTGTTCAATTCTGCAAGTAGAAGCCATAAAATATCTATATGTTCAATTTTTTAAAAGTTTGTTATGTATCTTGTCATTAACAGCTATAAAATTTGTCATTTTCTTCTGTATTCAATTATTGCTAGATATTCAATTTTCATTCATGCTTATTTATTCTCTTGCTGATTCTACTAAATTTATTAAGTCTGCAAAGATGTATTTTTAATTATCAAATTTTCTCCTCAACTCTCAAAGTCCCTTTTTTATTATTTGTAAGAAATCATTTGAAGTATAACATAAAAGATGAAAGTTTTATCTTTACCTCCATAATTTTATATTTATATTTAAAATTTAAAAACTCCTACAAATTAGTAATAAAATAGACAGAAAAATGGCTAATGTCTTGAACAGCCACTTAAAAAGGAATTCCAAACGCCCAATAAACATATGAAAAGACATTCAATTTTATTCGGCCTCAGGATTACAACCGCATTTGGATTTCGGTATGCTCCTATCAGGAGGGCCAAATTACGGATGGAAAAGGCCAGGTGTTGTCAAGTCTGTGGACTAACTGGAACCTAATACAGAGTTTGTGCAACTGTAATTTGATATAACCATTTGGAAAATTGTGGCAGTGTCTTTAAACATGAACATAGCCTACGCTATGACTATTGTAGCAGTGTCTTTAAACATGAACATAGCCTACACTATGACTCAGCAACTCCACTTCACAATAGTGTATGCATATGATTACCATGAAGCAATTTTTTACCCTCTTACTGTTCTTTTTTTTTTTTGAGGAAGATTAGCCCTGAGCTAACACCTGTCACCAATTCTCTTCTTTTTTTCTGAGGAAGACTGGCCCTGAGCTTACATTCTTGCCACCTTCCCCTACTTTATACATGGGATGCTTGCCATAGCATGGCTTGACAAGTAGTACATAGGTCCGCACCCGGGATCCGAACCAGCGAACCTGGGGCTGCTGAAATGGAATGTGCAAACTTCACTGGCATGTCACTGGGCCAGCCCCTGACTGTTCTTTTTAATGCTTCCTTAGCTATTCGTGATCTACTTGTTGTCAAATATTGCTGTTTACCGGAAAGTATAATGAAAAAGGAAAAGAAAAAATAAAGATCATACTTCTTATTGCTGTTGCTTTTTAAGGTAAGCACATTTCTTGTTCAGTCAAAGCCTGAGGTTGTCTGTCTTTGCCGCCTGCCTCCTTTTGATGCTCTTCTTCCATTCTCTCACTCATCCTCTTGCCAAAATCAAAAAGTACCCTTCAGTACTCATGCCAAGATTGTCCATAAGAAACTTACTTTCCTGAGGCCATATTCTTGAACTTTCACTTTTCTTTCAAAAATTGTATGATGTAATAAATCTCATTAATAAAAAGACTTCCCTGGGGGCCAGCATCATGGCATAATAGTTAAGTTCACTTGCTCCATTTTGGCAGCTGGGGCTTTGCTGGTTGGGATCCCGGGTGCAGACCTATGCACGGCTTATCAAGCCATGCTATGTCAGGCATCTCACATATAAAGGAAGATGGGCACAGATGTAAACTCAGGGCCAATCTTCCTCAGCAAAAAGAAGAGGATTGACGGTGGCTGTTAGCTCAGGGCTAACCTTCCTGAAAAAAAACTTCCCTGATATGAAGCTTCCTGTTTTGCGTTATATTGTACCATTATCTGCTCTTGTCATTAGTGTGCCCTCGACTTCCTCTGGTTGATCATTAATGAAGATGTTTAATATGGCCAGTGTTTGCACCAAATCCTCTTGCTCTGGTACTGCCATTTATGATAATTTATTTCATTAATTGAATGGCTATAGTTTAGTACCCCTGAGTTTATTTTTGGGCAACAAGAAGAGACAGTTACTGGATACATAGTAAAATAACAGAAAACATATTATAAGATGGCTTATTCTTTCATACGAGTTAAAATCCTTTAGCCAGTCCTCCTTTGAAATATCTGCACTATTTTCTAAGTAAATTTATCCACATTTTTCAAGTAAAAGCTTCACATTAAACCCTGTTTCCACTGTGAATTTTTGCTAAGTTTCCTGCAGCATCTTGTTAAGTCTGTGGTTCTGTCTGTGCATTGTTGTCTAGAATGTAATGTTTGATCAGCCAAGCGACTTCAATTTAGATGTTTTCTACGTACTATTTATGGAATAATAATGATCAGCATTATGTTTTAAAACATTTGCATTTGAAATATTCAATAAATCCTGAAGCATTTACTTCATCCTCTGCATATCCCATTGTTATTCTATAGAAGAAGCAAGGCATACTGATTGGGACAATGGACTGTGGCGTCCTACTGCCAGGCCTTGATTCAAGCTCTTACTGTCTGGTGGCCACAGGCAAATTAACTACCCTCTATATCTCCGCCTCTTCATGGGGAAAGGGGGGAATAATAATAGATTCCAATTTATAAGAAATGAGAAAAAAATATAAAAACTTAGAAAACACACTGGTACACAGTAAGTGTTTAAATGAATAAAACTGTGTTGAATAATTTGAAGACCATACAAAATTATTGCAAGAGTCTTTTAATGTTGCTGTAATCCGGAAAACTTATCCCATAGTTCCTTATGTGAAATTTCAGGCCAATAATTTCTTATCTGATTAATTATAGGGATCCAAAAGACAATGCAATTATTTTGAACAAATAATGACGTAACTGTATGTTTCAATAACAAGTTTGCAATGGCTTCCTGAAAATCAACCTCTATTTAGCATCATTGAGATTGTGGTAACTAGTGATGGTGGATTTGTTTTTGAAGCTGAGCCAAAGTCAGATTGTAATAGGATAGACACAGGTGGAGTGTGAGTGGATGATGAGGAGATGAACAAACCTTTAAAGAATTTGTATATAAAGAGGATGTAAAAGAACAATATTTGCAGAAGGAATCAGTTAAGTAGTAGATTCTTTAAAAAAAGAAAAACACGAGAAATATGGCCATATTTAACTCTAGATGGTTAAGAAAGAATAAAAAGTGAGGAAATTCATAGAGGAGAGAAGAGAGTGTTGATGGCTAGAGAGTGAAGAGGAGGTAAGGAGAAATGGTACACAGCACAAAGGTGGAACTTTGGTGATTCAAGGAAAGCAAAATTAGTGTGGATATTTTGGGTATGTTTCCAAGAGGCCAAAAGACTTATTACCTAATTAATTCTCTTTTCTTTATGAAGCGGAAGGTAAAATCATCAATTCTCACTCAACTAGGTCTCATTGTAATAGCTGATGCCAGCATCAATTTCTTCTTTATTTACCTATGTTGTTTCTCATTATCAAATGGGGTATATGCTTATTATAAATATAAAAGAACAATAAAGAAACATGTAGGAGCACACCATGATGAATTAGTTCCTATTAAATGTTGCTTAAGAACATAATGTTAACACTTGTTATAAAACTAAAAGTATATGTTATTAAATGTTCTTAAGAATATGACTTTTAAATTACATTGGCTTACTTTGGCCATCTGTTCACTCCGGCTATCAGACATCCATACGTGTTGGCTCTCAGATAGGGTACATGTATATGTTATGAAGAAACCTTATAGGGCTTTCAAGCGGCAAAGTTATCTAATTTGGGGCATTTGTCACCACATAAACCTTTTCCTCTACCTCAGATTCTGTCACCAGAAGTTTTCCCTAGAGTTTCTTGCTGGTAGCATCCCCTCTGCCAGGGTGACTTACTCTTGAATTACCAGCAGGACTGGAGACCAGGCACTTTGCAATGGGGAAGACTTACCCTTGGCGTGCCACTTGGTAAGACTGCAGGGCACTTTACTGTCAGGGAGAACCTCCACCACCACCAGCCACCGCCACAATAACTCTCCAATTTTCTTCCCCTTTATTCTTGTAGAACCGAGCCACACCATACAGCTCATTAAGTCCACTGCTTAATCAAAATTTGGTAGGCGAAACAGTTATCAGTCTTCTTTTTTCATATACTGCAAGTGATTATCTTGAAGGCTCTTCTGTCAGCGATCATTGCTGGGGTGTGGGAGAATTCTTCACCAGAAACATTACCTTCTGCTTTATAAAGAAAAGAGAATTAATTAGGTAATAAGTCTTTTGGCCTCTTGGAAACATACCCAAAATATCCACACTAATTTTGCTTTCCTTGAATCACCAAAGTTCCACCTTTGTGCTGTGTACCATTTCTCCTTACCTCCTCTTCACTCTCCAGCCATCAACACTCTCTTCTCTCCTCTATGAATTTCCTCACTTTCTATTCTTTCTTAACCATCTAGAGTTAAATATGGCCATATTTCTCGTCATCGGGATGACTCTCTTCTTTTCTTTTACCCACGCTTTTGTGTAGCAAATCAATTTCAATAATTCTCCATGAATTAATACATATACATTATATAGTCATACTTTCTTCCCATTTAAGTTGCTAGCATATTATTTAGTTTTTATTTTATGATATTATGTACCAAATAGAAATATTAAATGTATATCATTAAAATTATTAAAGCTTTCAATATAGGATTCGGAGTAATATATTCCCTCTCAATTTCAGACTAATAAACATTTAATTATGTTTTCTTTTATCAGTTTAGTAGAAATTAATGTATTTATTGGTTCATATATTTTGAAGCATTGATATCAATAACTAATTTATATTCTTTATCATACTTTTTAACAGTGGAAATTATGATTCTACATTTTCAGCTCTTGTTGCATCATTTGACCCAATTGTAATTATCATCACAACATTTTTATTTAAACCATCATTTTCACTACATGAAATTTTAATAACTAAGATTGCTTTTGCTACTCTCAACCCAAACACAGGGGCAATGTTTCTGAATCATTTGTAATATCACTTTTGTGGTATTACTAAGTTTTTCTTTATGATTTTTTTCAAGCATGTGTTCTTAACAGATTTCAGAGTGCAATGATTACCATCAGCCGTTCTAATTAACACATGCATTTTCTTGGTTCAGTTTATTGTGTGTGTGTGTGTTTTTTTTTAACACTACTTATGTTCTCTTTTCTGGGATCCTGTTGTCTGTTTAAATCTCTTTTATACAGAATATTTCCTTGTAAACCTTCCAAAGACACGGTAAATAGATAATGCAGTTGAAGAATCTTGGTGTGCCCAACAATGCTTTTTTTCAAACTACTACATAAAATATATATTTTCTGGATATACGAGTTTTGGTTTATAGACCTTTTTTGTACACATTTTATAGAGCGATTTCTGGTATCAAATGAATTCCCCGGTTGCAGTTGAACATTATATTGTCTGCTTTTCTTTATTTTGTAAACTGTTCCCTTGATGTAAATGTGGTAAAAAAGAAGTCCTCCTTTTGAGTTCAAGTGTGTATATTCGTTTCAATTTTCTCTCATTAATTAGTCTGACTTGACACTCATTATGCTATTTCGATTGGTAGCTCCAAGTGATTATTCAGCCAAGGGATGTTTATATCTAATTTTTATTTGTTAATTCCATCTCTGCCATCTGTCTCTGTCTGTCATTCAGGTACTCATGTTTCTCACACATTAGAAATCCAGACTATGTCACCGTTACACTCACGTTTTTCATTTATTTGTTGTCTTCTTTTGTATTGAAAGATATTGCTCTCATTTGAAGTACATTCTAGAAGATACAGTTTTCAGCCCTGTATATTCCATTTGTCATCTTATCTGTTGATTTTTAAAAAATGCTTTACTTATTTAGACTTCAAATGCCTTAGAATAACAATTATTTTCCTGACTATATATTTATTATGCTCAGAAATTAAAATTATATAAAAAGATGTGCCATCCAATTATCTGCATCCAAAGCATCCACACATCTGGTATCACATTTATTATTTTTTGTTTATTTCCTTATAGTAATACATATAAATATATCTTATCATTTCATAATCTTTCTAATTTAGTTTCCGCATCTTAAACTTTTCACTTAACATCATAATATGGAAATCATTCCATTCTGATATAAAGACTGTTACCTGGAAATTTATCAATATTTTCTACAGCTGCATATACATTTAAATATATATAAATATTTAATGAGCCACTCATAGGTGAACTTTATACTGTTTCCAACATTCTCCTGTCATAAACCATACTCCAAATTACAAACGTTTTATATGCTTTAGTTTAAAAGTGTACTGTCATTGAGTTGTGTGAGTTCTTTATATATTATGGATTTTAAGCATTTATCGGATAACTCACACAACTCAACAACAAAAAATCAAACAACCCAATCAAAAAATGGGCAGGAGACATGAATAGACATTTCTCCAAAGAAGATATAGGGATGGCCAATAGGCACAAGAAAAGATGTTCATCATCGCTGATCATCAGGGAAATGCAAATCAAAACTACACTAAGATACCACCTTACACCCATTATAATGACAAAAATCACTAAAACAAATAGTTACAAATGTTGGAGAGGTTGTGGAGAAAAAGGAACCCTCATAGACTGCTGGTGGGAATGCAAACTGCTGCAGCCACTATGGAAAACAGAATGGAGATTCCTCCAAAAATTAAAAATAGAACTACCATATGATCCAGCTATCCCACTACTGGGTATCTATCCAAAGAGCTTGAAGTCAGCAATTCCAAAAGTCCCATGCACCCCAATGTTCACTGCAGCATTATTTACAATAGCCAAGACGTGGAACCAACCTAAGTGCCAATCAACAGATGATTGGATAAAGAAGATGTGGTATATATATACAATGGAATACTACTCAGCCATGAAAAAGAAAAAATCATCCCATTTGCAGCAACATGAATGGACCTTGAGGGAATTATGTTAAGTGAAATAATCCAGATAGAGAAGGACAATCTCTGTATGACTCCACTCATATAAGGAATTTAAAAATGTAGACAAAGAGAACAGATTAGTGGCTACCAGGGGAAAGGTGTGGTGGAGGGTGGGCACAAAGGGTGAAGGGGTGCACCTACAACACGACTGACAGACAATGATGTACAACTGAAATTTCACAAGATTTTAACCTATCATTAACTCAGTGAAAAAAGAAAAAGTGTACTGTCCAGTTATACAGAATTTAATCCCAGTAGTTGGATTGCTGGGTCAAAGTGCAAAACTTCCAAATGATCCCTAAAAGATTTTTTTCATTTTGCAATTCCAGCACCAACATATCCTAGCACCTGTTTCACTACAGAGTGTTGTCAACATTGAAAAGTTAGAGATGATGGCAGTATGCTTCTAATCAGCACTTATCTTATCTTCACTGGGATTGAAGATATTTTCATGTATTTAAGGTCATTTGTTTTGTTTTTCTGTGAACTCTCAGTTCACTTTTTTGCAATTACTTTTCTTTGGTGTTACCACATTTCAACCCATTCTCCAAGCTCTGTATCTTCAAACATTTTTCTTGTCTTTCAAGAGTCATTTTTAGAAACTACTCAAGTTTTTGTCTACATTTCTTTTTAGGTTATTCCAAGACAATATATAAGTTTTGATGCTATTTAAAATGAAATCTCTTATATTAAATGTTAACTGTTTTGTTGTTGATTAAATATATCCTGTTGATTTATGTATTACTTTTATTTCTTACTATTGTTTTCAATTGTCTCATTGATTTCAATAATTTCAATTTGATTATTCTTATTTCCTAAGCATACAATTACATTATCTGCTATCTGCAACTAGTGATATTAATTCCAAATTATTTTAGCTATAATTCCCTCCAGTAGAATATTAATTTTAACCTTTTTTCTGACTATAGTGGGACTTCTTCCATTATGTTCCATTTAAGTTAGATGATGATATGGGATCAATATAGATTTATATACATTATTCTGTTAAGAAGTAACCATTAATTGTTATTGTATTGTGTTTTTACCAAAATTGTCTGCTAAATTTTTGAAATTCTTTTTAACATTAAGCAATTGGCTCAGATAGTTATATCCCTTAAATTTATGAGGCTGTTCATTTAAATTAATAGATTTCAGAATTACATTCTTAGGGGTCTAGGATTGAGTAAGTCTCCCTATCACATACTGTTAATGTAATACTGGATGGTGATTTTTTTAATGATTTTCACATCAATATTGATAGAGATTATTCTTTTCTCTTTTTACTCTACATATCTCTGGAGTGGGTATTAATATAGCTTTACTTCATGAACAAATTTGGAAATTTTTCTTCTGGTTTAAATAGAACATTTTAATATTCGAAGTTGTCTGCCCTTTAAAAAACAGCAGATTCCATCCTTCATTGATTCCTGACTTTGGAGAAGAATAATTATTTTACATCTCTTCATTTTTTTTCTTCTATATAGGTCAGTCTGTCTGGATTATCTATATCTGGGTTGGTTTTGAAAATTAAATATTTCTACTAAATTTTTATTTTATGTGTATTTTATTTGCATAAATAGAGTTGATAAAAGTAGTGCAAAAAGGTACAAAATTGTTCAGAGTTCTTTTGAAAACTAGATATATTAGTTATTTCTTTGTGGTTAGTCATCATAACAATTCTTACTTTATATAATTGTGATTTCTCCTTTTTTCTTTATTTAGTTAGATAAAACCTCATAAACTTTATCAAACATTACAAAGAACTATCTTATATATTGACTTATTTGGGTGGGTTACATGGATTTTTTAAATTACATTAACGTCTTATCAGTTTTGTTTTTATTAATTTCTCTTATCCATTGCTTTTGTTGCATTGATCTCTATTATTCCCATGTGCTTAATACTTTCTTTTTTTTAATAATTTTTTTATTAAGATTATGATAGATTACAACCTTGTGAGATTTCAGTTGTACATTAATGTTAGTCATGTTGTGGGTGCACCACTTCACCCTTTGTGCCCTCCCCCCACCCCCCCTTTTCCCTGGTAACCACCGATCAGTTCTCCTTGTCTATAAGTTAACTTCCACCTATGAGTGGAGTCATGTAGAGTTTGTCTTTCTCTGTCTGGCTTATTTCGCTTAACATAATACCCTCAAGGTCCATCCATGTTGATGCTAATGGAACAATTTTGTCCTTTTTTTTGGCTGAGTAGTATTCCATTGTGTATATATACCATGTCTTCTTTATCCAATCATCAGTTTCTGGGCATTTAGGTTGGTTCCACATCTTGGCTATAGTAAATAATGCTGCGATGAACATAGGGGTGCATGGGACTGTTGGGATTGTTGATTTCAGGTTCTTAGGAATTACTTTCATTTTTAATAATATTGAAAATTCATATTATGATTTATTTTTACTTTGTGTTCCACTTTAGCTCCATTGCATTGGTATTTTCATTAATATTGTTTAAATATTTTCTTCTTTTGTGGGAGGAATACACTTTTAAAATTTTGATATCAATTTTTTGGATTATTTATTCATTCAAATATTCAAGGAGATCCTGTTGGCTTCTAATTTTTGACAATTATGAATAAAACTGATATTAAAAAACAAACAAAAAATTGCATTATATTTCAACACGTCCTGTAATTTTTAGTCATTAATTTATTGTTGGCAATTTAAATTTTCTAATTTCTCCCTGTTTTACTTATTAATTTGATATTTATGTCCCTAAATGTTTGTATGCTTCCCCCTATTTCCTTATAATAGACATTTGAGAGTGAACTAAAACATAAACTTATGAAATTTCTTAAACTGTATTTTCAACTTGCCTTCTAAGGAAGTCAAATGCAATTTACAAGTAATACACAAGACAACCCATTTCTATAAATCCTCAGCACAATCTGATATAATCTTATAAACAGTGAGTTTATTTTTTAATTTACTGTATCTGTCTTACTTTTCTATTTTAGTGCTATTGATTTAAGAACCATTTAGATAGAAAAATTTCATCCTTTGCCTATTAATCATTCTTTTATGAGTTTCTTAATTCGTTTCATGCTTAAAATTCCATACTCCATACAATGATCTTTTGAATGTAAATTTGCATTTATCCAGTTAATTTAACTTTTCATAGAGGTCTTCATGCCTCTGGAATAAATTTTAAGTTGTAAATTAGCAAAGTCTACTGACTATAAATATATTTTTCCAAACAGTGAACTTTTCTTTAAATATTTACATCAAATGTTTAAAATTTTATTTTTTAGTTACATATACTATAATCTATTCACTTTTCTTTTTTTTAACAATTTTGGGGAGAATTTTATTTCTTTTTGTTAGACTGTTCAAAAATGTCCCCATTTTAAAAGGTATAAATTCTAAACTCCAGGAAGATATCTTATGTTTGTCATAATCTGACCTCTCATATATTTGAGTCCAAGATTTCAGCTTCATCTCCTGCTATTCACACCACTTGCACAATATAGTCATTGGACAGACTACTCATCTTTCCTATACAACTTACATATATTATATAGAGAGACACCTTTTCTTAACTTATTAGCGTTCTCATAGACTGCCTGTTTCCAAAAACTATGTGGAAAATCTGATCCTTCAATGCACAATTCAAGTGTCATTTCTGTGCAGATATTTCAATCACCAGACATTCTGGTCACACAGACTCTTTGTCAGCCCTTCAAGTTCCAGAAGAAAGGTTTATTACTCTTGTGATCCTAAAGAATTTCGTTTATACCACTAACCTGATACTTTTCCCATTATATAATTGCTAATTCTTTGGAGAGTTTATTAATCTACTGTATTTGAGAACCTTATGACAATTCACCTTTGTATACATTTACATATAGTATTAGCATTATATCTAGTACATAAATGCATAATCAAACAATATGTGTTTAATTGAATTAAATAACATATGAACTACCTCCATTGGAAATAGATTCAAGGAAAGAATTTAGAATAAAATTTAAATACTGAGCAGTAGAACATAGGGTAGAAAGTGGGAACTCTCTCTGAGGAATTAACAACAACAACAAAATATATCCTTCACTGAAAACCTTCACTATGAAAATACCTCATATTTAATCATTAGAGGGTTTCACTTGATAAATATACTATCATCATAAGAATCAGGGGAACTGTCATGCTCAATATACAAGGAAGTCTTTGATATCCACTTAGTGGGTAAGCAGTATCTTTGTAAATATTAGGAAGATATTGCCTTTGGGCATGTTTTTCAAATGTAATGACTGAATGTGACCTCCATTTATTAAACTTAAATACTAAGTGATAGAAAGGTAGAAAAGAGTGACTTCACAAATATAAAGCTGAGATTCAGTTAGAGGCCATTTACTTCTGTTGGTACTATGGGTAAGTAGACAGATAGAACACGTAAAGCTGAATTGTCCCATCTTAATATTTGCCAAATTGGTGAGATGAAAGAAAAATGGGGTATAAAATTGACAATTCTGGCAATAAAGTGATTGAAATAATTGACTCTATAATTCAAGGCTCAGATAATTGAACAGACTCAAAGATTCCCCTGTCAGGTAAGGCTTTAGTAAAGGTACATGGTCAGTTGAGCAGAAGAAATAAAGCACAGGCAATCATTGAGAAACCCAAGACTTCTAAGGGCAGCCTTCCATCCTTTCTCGAACATACGGGACTCACTGTATCATCAGATTATGAACTATCAAGAAATATGTAGGTACCTTGGTTTCAAGGACGCTAAAGCACAGTTTACTGGGGGTTCGTTATACCTCACTAATTGCAAAGCTAAAATCAGACAGTCTAACAAGTTAAGGAGGTTCAAACCATCAGTCCATACATTTTCTCTACATAATGTAGACAAACTAGCACAAAGGGCCTGTAGAGTAGTCTGAACATTAAATAGCACATTATGAATCACTAGATAGTACATTTCAACCTTACCTTAGCCAAATGTCAAGACCATACTTTCAGAAGTCCCTGGAGATAAGCATACTGCTCCCCCACGTCAGCTGCAAGTTAACCTTATCCTTACACACCTGGATCGGGAAATAATTAGAAATCTGAGGAGGTTATTAGAGAGGGAGAAAGTTTAAACATTTGAAGATTGTAAGAGAGCAAGGAAGTGTCAACAACTGTAAATGTCTGAGATTTTGTTCTACTTACAAGCTAGCAAGTTAGCCTGTCCTGTCTGATGGATGCTAGCAGAGGACACAAGAGGCCTGACTCAGAGACAAAGACAAAAGACAAAAGATTTATTTCCCTTTATTTATTAGTTATTGCCCAGCAGATAGCATGAACTTCAAGTGTGAGTTACTTCCCCTTGTCCCCAAGTCTCTTGGGTCAATGTGGAGCATTCCAGGTGAATGCTGCATCCACTGTGGATCTGAATTATAGCTAAGAACTCCAAGTTTAGGAAGCTTTCAAGTGTAAAAGGGAGCTAGGAAGAAATGTGGAGAAAATATTATTTTTATTATACTGACATGCAAAAAATCAGCCTTCTGCCCCAAGGGAGACATAATGTCTATCCCCAATCTTGTTATACAAACATTCCTAAGGAGATAATCTGGAATAAAAATTGTCAAACACGTGCAGAAACATGAGAGACCCACAAAGAATTTTTTCCCAAGAGAAAGATGTGAAAATATGGCTAGAGAGGATACTTTTCTATTGAAGTATTTTCCAGGTGAAGCAGTTCTCTGTAATGCTGACTTCTAGGGCGTGGCAATGGAATGAGAGGCTGAAGTGGAGTCCAGTGACAGTAGCTGGATATAAGGAGATAAAAAAATTGAGAGTCCAAGATATTAGATATGTCATGCACGTGGCCTTTGAGAGCTTTTGTATTATTGGCAGGGTGATAGTATAGACTAGAATTTAGTGCCTCAGCCTGCAATTAATAAAGGAGAGTTATAAGGAAGTGAAAAACATGACAGTAAAAGAATAGGTAAGCTTGGCATTCCTGGATGTTCCTGTAAGGATCTTGAAGAAACAGTGTAGTATGAAGATATCCACTTCAATTCTAAATCTGTGGCTGAACAGAGTGTATTAGCTGCTGCCATAACAAATTACCACCACCACCACCCATTTATCATCTCACTGTTCTGTAAATCAAAAGTCTGGGTACAGCATGACTCAACTGAGTCCTCTGTAGTGGTTCCCACAAGGCTGAAATCAAGGTATCAATTGGCATGGCTTTCCTTCCTTCTGGAAGCTCTGAGTTTGAATCTGCCCCTAAGCTTATTCAGGGTGTTGGCCAAATGCATTTCCCTGCATTTGTAGAACTGAGGTCCTCCTAGGACTGAGATCCCTATTTCTTTGCTGGTTGTTGGCAGAGGGCCAGCTTTTGCTCCTACAAGCTGCCTACGTTCCTTTCCACGCTCTCCGTGTGGCTGTGGCCCCTCTAGAAGTAGTGGGTGGACTAAATGTGTGCATCAAATCTCCCCTTTCTGCTGCATCTCTTTGATTCCACTGGAGAAAGTTCTGCTTTTAAGAGGTCATGTGATTAGACTGGGTCCGCCCAGATAATCTAGGATAATCCATTTCAAGGCCCCTAATATTAAAGTCCCTCTTTTTGTCGTGTAACACAATGTATTCATGGGTTCTGGTGATTAAGATGTGAAATTTTTTGAAGGCCAGTATTCTGACGAGCAGGAAGGGATAATGAGCAACTTTTGCTTGAGATGACTACAGGGACAGTATTACTTTAAGAGGATGAGGGTGTGTGGATAGATTTTGATCCACCACTGGGGTTTTTCGTAATGTGCAGAGCAAGGATGTGAATGGGAGGAGGGACAAAGAATTCTGGTGTTGGGGAATGGAAACTCAGAATCATAGGGGTATATAAAACCAGGTTAGGACATAAGGGTTATCTAACTTTCTGCACTCCATTAAAATTAATATTTCACAATATTTTTTAAATTTGAAAAACATACCAATATTACAAAGTACTTAATAAATTTTGAGGTCTTGGAAAGGAAATAAAGGGAACATAATAATAAACTGAAGACTGAGTAAAGCTAATGTTAAGACAAAGAGAAGAGTTATCTTGCAGCTCTAGTGTTATATTATTCAAACTGGTGTTCCAGCATAGCAGAGCATTTCTTTTCAGCAGGTTAAATAGTTAAGAGAAATGTTCTTGGAACTGCTAATCTGATTTGCTCATGTGGTTTGTCTTTCCCAAGTTGGGGTATGTTCCACTTTCATAAGATGATTGCTCTGTAACTTTCATTCTCTTTGCCTCCATTATTTGGCATCTTGCTTGAATGGGAACAATTTGCCCTTGTATGTAGGTGTATACTGTTGAATTATTTGAGACATATTGGAGTGCTATTCTTATTTATGATATGTCCCTCAACATAATGCCCTATCTAGAAGCTGTGAACATGTCACCTACGGGTGACGGAGAGCTCCAAATAGTCACTTTCTGAAGTTGTAACTGGCACTCGCTTTCAATTGGTGTGATTATGTCTCAGCCATGCGGTTTGAAAGGATGATGCTGACACGCACAGACCCTTTCTATTGCTTTAATGTCTTTCTTCCTATCACAGATCCAAACAACATTTTTATCTCTTGACTGAATATGACAGCTGTGTGATTCCTTTTTCTCCGTGAATCCAATTAATCTGTCTATGCTTCTGGTCCTTTTAATTTTTTTGGCATGTCTTTTCTATCTTTCCTTTTTTTCTAAACAAGTTGTTTACATTCTCAGCATGTTTATCTTTAGATCTTCATGGTTGTCTGCTTTTCAAATTACCTACCCATTTATCTCAGCTTCCGGTTATGGGTTTACTAATCATCACCCTCGTCTCTCTATACTCAGCTTTGATTAGGTTCTTCTCTTCCCTCATGCACTGAAATTCTTTGAGGTGCATTCAATAGCTCCCTTAAAAGAAGCAGACAAAATAATCCTGACGAAGTCTCATCATTGATTTTGTACTCTGCAAAGGTTTACAAGAGCTTAATGTGAATGTTTTGAAAACCAAGGACTTCAGATGACTAATTGTTTCAACCAATACTTTTTAAGGAAGACAGAAAAACAGATACAAAGAAGACAATCAAAAGTCATTTGTAAGCATATAAGAAACCTACTGAGGTAGCAGTTGAAGAAAATAACTTGGTGAAACACAGAACGCTTCATCCCCATGATGAAACCCATTTACAAAAACCAAGTGAAATAATTTAGATAAGCTGACATGCAGGCAACCCCTAATAAAAGTAAATTGCACACTTACCTTTGCTTTACAAATTGAGAAATCAACCAAGTGTAACAACTATTCGTTTAGTAAAACTTTTTTGAATATTTTCTCCTTGCCACAAGATACATTTAAGTCAATTCTCCAAGTTGCATGTAATCTGATACTTTAACCACAGTGACAATACCCTTACTTCCAATGCAGTGACATCCTTACTTCCAATGTACTCTTTACAAGAAATTTAGACATTGAACCACGTCTAGTCTGAAACGTCTCACAGGTTATGCTGAAATATCTCTTAGGGAACCATAACTCTCATTATTTCATATTAAAAATAATTAAACTAAGAACAACTACATTTTGTTGGTTAAGAATTTAATGGCATATTGTTTAGAGGTATTTCTCCCCTCCATAGTTCTGGAAATTAGTTGAGAAATAAAACATCAATAATATAATTGTATTATTGATTTCCAAGACTTTGGTATCTCATCCGAACATTCATTTACTAAAAATATGCCCTACATGTGAGAAATAGTTTATTCACTTTTCTTTTGACAATTCAAAATTAGAAAAGCATGTTTTTAAGAATTAGAAGAGTTAAAGAATGATAAATGGAGTTCCTTTATCAAAGTGTTAAGGGACTTCATCTTGCAGGAAGATGGAATACGTGCACTTTTCCCTATTCTTCCAATTAAGTATAACTAAAACTCCTGGGCATTGTATCTAAAACAAATGTAAGAAGACTCTGAAAGTTGGAGAGAAGAAGGCAGACCAGCTATGGCCTTGGAACCTGAGGAATGACACAGTGGTAAGCATTCTACCTCATATATTCCAAACCTTGAGTTGGAGAAGCCAGCAACCCAGAAATGTCAATGGGCAGAACAAAAGAATGCTTCAACAAAAGTCTACTTGTTCCAGTCAAACGACTAAGAAAGGGAAAACCTTTCAAGACAGAAAACTGTAGGCAATAATTGCTCTACTCCAGTCAAATTCTATAGAAAAATTGTGACCACATCCCCCAAATTTCCTCCTATTGTGGAAATAATCAATGAAGTTTAAAATAGAACAATAAAAATACTCATCTGAACATGATACAGAAAATAGAATGGGAAAAACAAACAAACAAACATAACCTAAGGGACTGGGGAGACTTTAAGAAAAGATCTAAATTCTGCTTATCAGAGGCTCAGAATAAGAGGAGAAAGAGGGAAAAATTGAAAAAGTACTTGAAGAAATAATAGCTGAAAACTTACCTTATGTTTAAACAGATATAAACTATAGACTCAGGAAGTTAAGTAATCTTCAAACTGAATAAAACCAAGGAAATATACAGCAACTTTTAAGAGAAAGTGAGAAGGAAAAACATCTTGAAAGCAGCCAAGCAAAAATTGTATCTATAAAAGAAATACAAGTTGAATGACAGTGAACATCTCATCAGAAACCATGGAGACCAGAAGGAGTGGCACAGTACTTTTCAGGTGCTAAAAGAAAGAGTCCTGGAGATTGCCGGGAAGATGGCCATGTAGGAGGACTCTGAACTCACCTCTTCCCATGGACACAAAAAATTTACTACTGTTCTTGGAACAATTACCCTGAGAGAGAACTGAACACTGGAGAAAAAGAACCCCCACAACAAGGGACGGTGCTGACTGAGGTAGAAGAGGCAGAAATTCCTTTCTAGAGAGGAAAAAGTCACCTTCTAACCATGTCACTTCAGGGATAGGAACAATCTTAAGGTCTGAAACTTTTCCTGGAGGAGTGGGGGATGTGAGCAGGAGAACTTTACCACAATAAGCAGCTTTTGGACTCAGCACAACTAAGATGAATGTCATAATATCTGACTTTGCTGGCTATTAACAGCAGTGGGGAATACCCCCAGAAAAGACATTGGATATAAAAGAAGGAAAATCCTGCTATTAAAGGGCCCACACACAAACTCACCCATTTTGGAAAGCAACTTAAAATCACCAGAAAGTTTTGTACAGTCCTTTGGTGAAGAGAGACTCTTTGATAGGCTCTGGGTGCATCTTGGCAAGAGATGAGACCTCCCCAGGCTGGGACCACCTCCCCAGGAACTAAGACATTGATGGCAGTCATTATTGTGATCTAGTACAGGGGTGCTGACACAGACACTGGCAGATGCCATTGGAGTTCTTCCCCTGGCCTGTTAGCTCAGGGGTCTGCCCCACACACTAGAAGACCAATTTAATCCAGCTCAGCCAGGGCAGGCAGGCTGCCCTAGGGACTGGCCCCACCCAACAGCAAGCACTAGGGAAACTTGTAGGCCTGCATAGGTAGGGTGTGTGGGACCTGTGCAGCAGAGTGAGTAGGCCTGCCTCTGAGGGGCGGGGCGTGTCCAAGGGGCAGGGTGTGAGTGAGGGGTAAGCTTGCATTGGCAGAGTGTATGGGGCCTCTGCAGTAGGGTGAACGAGTCTGCTTCAGTGGGTCTGGGCATACACATAGGGCAGGACTGTGTTGACAGTGTATGTGGGCCTGCGGGTGGTAAGGCTTGTCAGCTACAGTAGCTTTGGGCTTCTCAAACAGCTATGCAGGGGATGGGCTACACCTTCCAATGCCTGAAACAATTGCATGCTGCCACACCTGGGGTCATCCCACCCAGCTGCACATCTGAGAGAGCTGACAACAGCCTCTCACGCCAGAGGCCTACAGCAATTGTAAGCCCCTGAGCATAGCAACCAACCTACTCACTTAACAGAAAAACTGGAAGAAGAATGTGCTTTTAGACCTTGCAGCCAATTGTGCTGGTGCTCCCATGCCTGATAAAGTGACTGTAGGGACCATAGCAGCCACATACAACTGAGTATTACAACTAGGTGGCCAGGGGAACAGCTTAGCTTCACCAGCCACCTGCAACATGAGTAACCCTGCCACACAAAAGGACACATGTAGCCCACACAGGGGACACTCTTGGAACATTCGGAACTGGTGACAAGATGGAAGCATACTGCTGGGCCTCATAAGACATCTCTTACATACGGCCACCTCACCAAGATTGGGAGATGCAGTTGATCTACCTAGTACATAGATATAAGCACAGAGAAAGAGGTAAAATGAGGAGACAAAGGAATATGTTCCAAATACAGGAACAGGAAAAATCCTCAGAAAAAGAACTAAACAAAACAGACAAAAACAATCCACCTGATAAAGAGTACAAACTAATAGTTGTAAGGATGTTCACTGATCTTGGATCTTGATAAGAGTGGATGAATTCAGTGAGAACTTCAACAAAGAATTAAGAAAATATTAAAGAGAATTGATCAGAAATAAAAAATACAATAAGGGAAGTGAAAAATTCATTCAATAGCAGACTAGATGATGCAGAAGAATGGATCAGTGAACTGGACTGAAGATTAGAGGAAAAACTGAAGCTGAACGGATAAAAGAAAAAAAGAATTTAAAAGAATGAGGACAGTCTAAGGGCTCTCAGGACAACATCAAGTACAAAAATTTCTGTATTATATGTGTCCCAGAAGGAGAAGAGAGAGAAAAAGGGCCAGAGAATCTATTTGAAGAAATAATAGCTTAAAACGTTCTTAACCTAAGGAAGAAAACAGACACACAGGTACAGGAAGCACACAGAATACCAAACAAGATAAACCCAAAGAGGCCAACGCCAAGACACATTATAATAAAATGTCAAGAATTAAAAATAAAGACAGAATCCTAAAAGCTGAAAGAGCAAGGCAACAAGTGATATACAAAGGAAACGCCATAAGACTATCAGCTGACTTTTCAGCAGAAACCTTATAGGCCAGAAGGGAGTGGCATGACATATGTAAAGTGCTGAAAGGAAAAACCCTACAGCCAAGAATACTCTACTTGGCAAGGTTAACATTCAGAATGGAAGGAGAGGGAAAGAGCTTTCCAGACAAGCAAAAACTAAAGTAGTTTATCACCAAGAAACCAGACTTACAAGAAATATTACAGGAACTTATTTAAGTGGAAAAGAAAAGACCACAAATAGGAACAAGAGAATTATCAAAAAAAAAAAACCCAATAAACTCACTGGTACAGTCAAATATACAGTAAAGGTAGTAAGTCAACCACCTATGAAGCTAACACGAAGATAAAAAAGACAAAAGTACTAAAGTTATCCATTTCCATGATAAAAGGGTAATGGATACACACACACACACACAAAGAGAATTTAAACACGACATCAAGAACATAAAATGTGGAAAGAGGAGAGTAAAAGAGTAGAGCTTTCAGCCAATGGTCAAACTTAAGAGACCATCAACTTAATATAGTTTGCTATATATGTAGGGTATTATACATGAACCTCAAGGTAATCACAAAACAAAAGCTATAATAAATACACAAAAAAATTAAGAGAAAGGAACCCAAACATAATACTAAAGAAAGTCATCAAACCACGAGGGAAAAGAGCAAAAGAAGAAGAAAGGAACAGAGAAGAACTACTAAAACACTCAGAAAGAAAGTAACAAAATGGCAATAAGTACATACTTATCAATAGCTACTTTCAACATCAGGGGACTAAATGCTTGATGAAAAAGGTTTAGGGTGGCTGATTGGATAGAAAACAAGACCCATATCTTGCTGCATACAAGAGACACACTTCAGACCTAAAGACACTCACGAACTGAAAGTGAAGAGATAGAAAAAGATACTCCATGCAAATGGCAATGAAATGAAAGCTGGGGTAACAATACTTAGACAAAATAGATTTTAAAACAAAAACTAACAAGAGACAAAGAAAGGTACTAAGTAATGATAAAGGGAACAATCCAACAAAAGGATATAATACTTGTAAATATATGTGCAACCAACATAAGAGTGCCTAAATATATAAAGCAATTAATAACAGACATAAAAGGAGAAATAGACAGTAATACAATAATAGTAAGGGACTTTAACACTCTATTTACTCCAATGGATAGATCATCCAAACAGAAGATGAATAAGGAAACACTGGACATAAATGACACATTAGACCAGATGGACGTAGTAGATATATATGGAACATTCCATTCAAAAACCACAGAATACATATGCTTTTCAAATTCACATGGAACATTCTCCCAGGATAGATCACATATTAGGCCACAAAACAAGTCTTAATAAATTTAAAAAGATTGAAATAATACCAAGCATATTTTCTGACTAGAAATGATATGATACTAGAAATCAACTACAGGAAAAAAGTCAGAAAAGCTACAAATATGTGGAAATTAAACAAAAGACTACAGAACAGTGGTTGGGTCAATGAAGAAATCAAAACAGAAATTAAAAAAATACCTGGAGACATGGACAAGCCCAGTGACATAGGGGTTAAGTTCATGCCCTCCACTTTGGTGGCCTGGGGTTTGCAGGTTCAGATCTCAGGTGCAGACCTCTGCATCGCTTATCAAGTCATGCTGTGGCAGGTGTATCACATATAAAATAGAGGAAGATAGGCAACGATGTTAGCTCAGGGACAATCTTCCTCAGCAAAAAAGAGGAGGATTGGTGGTAGATGTTAGCTCAGGGCTAATCTTCCACAAAATAAAAAATATACCTAGAGACAAATGAAAATACAACATGCCAAAATTTATTGGATACAGCAAAAGCAGCTCTAAGAGGGAAGTTTATAGCAATACAGGCCTACCTCAACAAACAACAAAAATCTCAAATAAGCAATATAACAATGCACCTAAAGGAGGTGGAAAAAGAAAAACAAACAAAGCCCAAAATCAGTAGAAGGGAGGAAATAATAAAAATCAGAGCAGAAATAAATGAAATAGAGACAAAAAAAAAAAAACAGAAAAAAATCAAGGAAATGAAGAGCTGGTTCTTTGAAAAGATAAACAAAATTGACAAACCCTTAGCTAGACTCACCACGAAAAGAAGAGAGAAGGCTGAAATAAATAAAGTCAAAAATGTCAAAATGAAAGACAAGTTACAATGGACACCTCGGTAAAACAAAAGATCATAAGAGAATACTATGAAAAACTATGTGCCAACAAACTAGATAATCCAGAAGAAATGGATAAATGCTTAGAATAATACCATCTTCCAAAACTGAATCAATAAAAAAATAGAGAATTTGAATAGACCAATCAGCAGTAAGGAGATCAAAACAGTAATCAAAAACCTCCCCCAAAATAAAAGTCCAGGACCAGGCAGCTTCCCTGGTAAATTCTACCAAACATTCAAAGAAGACTTAATATCTATCTTTCTTAAACTCTTCCAAAAAATTAAAGAGGGGAAGCTCCCTAACTAATTGTACAAGGCCAACATTACCCTGATACCAAAACCAGATAAGGACAGCACAAAAAAAGAAAATTTCAGGCCAATATCACTGATGAACATCAATGCAAAAATCCTCAACAAAATACCAGCAAACCAAATACAACAATACATTAAAAAGATCACACATTGTGATCAAGTGGGATTTATTCAGGGATGCAACGATGGTTCAACATCTGCAAATCAATCAACATGATACACCACATTAACAAAATGAAGAATAAAATTCACATGATTATCTCAATAGATGCAGAGAAAGCAATTGACAAGATACAGCAGCCATTTATGATAAAAACTCTGAATAAATGGGTATAGAAGGAAAATACCTCAACATAATAAAGGCCATATATGACAAACGCACAGCTAATATCATTGTCAATGGAGAAAAAACTGAAAGCTATCCCTCTAAGAACAAGAACCAAACAAGGATGCCCACTCTCACCACTCTTATTTAACATAGTATTGGAAGTCCTAGCCAGAGCAATCAGGCAAGAAAAAGAAATAAAAGGGATCCAAATTGGAAAAGAAGAATTGAAACTGTCACTATTGCAAATGACATAATTTTATATAGAGAAAACCCTAAAGAATCCACCATAAAACATTTAGAAATAATAAATGAATACAGTAAAGTTGCAGGATACAAAATCAACATACAAAAATCACTTACATTTCTATACACTAACAATAAGGTAGTAGAAAGAGAAATTCAGAATACAACTCCATTTACAATTGCAACAAAAAGAATAAAATACCTAGGAATAAACTTAACCAAAGAGGTGAAAGATCTGTACACTGAAAACTATAAAACATTATTGAAAGAAATTGAAGAAGACACAAAGAAATGGAAAGATATTCCATGCTCTTAGATTGGAAAAATTAACATAGTTGAAATGTCCATACTTTCTAAAACAATCTACAGATTCAATGCACTCCCTATGAAAGTCCAAACGACATTTTTCATGGAAATAGAACAAATAATCCTAAAATTTGTATGGTACAACAAAAGACCACAAACAGCAAAGTAATCCTGAGAGAAAAGAACAAATCTGGGGGTATCACATTGCCTGATTTCAAAATATACTACAAAGCTATAGTAATCAAAACAGCACAGTACTGGCAGAAATACAGACACCCACATCGGTGGAACAGAATCAAGAAGCCAGAAATAAACCCATACTTCTATTGACAGCTAATTTTTGACAAGGGAACCAAGAACATACAATGGAGAAAGAAAAGTCTTCTTAATAAATGGTGTTGGGAAAACTGGATAGCCATATGCAAAAGAATTAAAATAGACCATTATCTTACACCATGCACAAAAATTAACTCCAAGTGTATTAAAGACTTGAATGGAAGACCTGAAATCATACAACCTCTAGAAGAACACTCTTCCATAGTGGGCTTAATGGCATATTTTCAAGTGCCATGTCTGACTAGGCAAGGGAAACAATAGAAAAAAATTAACAAATGAGACTACATCAAACTAAAAGTTTCTGCACAGCAAAGAAAACCATCAACAAAGTGAAAAGACAATTGGGAGAAGATATTTGCAAACCATATATCTGATAAGGGATTAATACCTAAAATATATAAAGAACTCATATGTCTCAACAATGAAAAATTAACAACCCAATTAAAAAATGGGCAAAAGATCTGAACAGGTATTTTTCCAAAGAAGATATACAGATGTACAACAGGCACATGAAAAGATGTTCAACATCAATAATTATTAGGGAAATGCAAATCAAAACTACCATGAGATGTCACCTCATGCCTGTCAGAATAACTATAATTAACAAGACAAGAAATAAGTGTTGGAGAGGATGTGGAGAAAAGGGAACTCTCATACACTGCTGGTGGGAACGTAAACTTGCAAAGCCACTGTTGAAACAGTAGGGAGATTCCTCAAAAAAATAAGAATAAAACTACTATATGATCTGGCTATTCCACTGCTGTGTATTTATCCAAACAACATGAAAATATGAATGCACAAAGATACATGCATCTCTATGTTCACTGCAGCAGTATTCACAATAGCCAAGACTTGGAAGCAAGCTAGGTGCCCATTAAGGAACGAATGGATGAGGGAGATGTGGTATATACACAATGGAATACTACTCAGCCATATAACAAGATGAAATCTTGCCATTTGTGACAACATGGCTGGAACTTGAGCGTATAATGCTAAGTGAAATAAGTCAGAGGGAGAAAGTCAAATACTTTATGATCTCACATAAATAGAAGACAAAAACAACAACAAACTAACAAACATATAGAGACAGAGATTGGATTGGTGGTTACCAGAGGGAAAAGGAGGAGGGAAGAGGGCAAAAGGGGTCATTAGGCACATCTGTATGGAGCTGGATGGTAATTAGTCTTCGGGTGGTGAACATGATGTAATCTACACAGAAATTGAAATTGATGTACACCTGAAATTTATATAATGTTATAAACCGACATTACCTCAACTAAGAAACAAAACAGCCCCCTACACAGCTAATATATCCTTCAGAAAGAACAGGGAAATCAAGATGTTCTCTGATGAAGGAAAACTAAGATAATGTGTCACCCACAGACCCACTTTAAAACATGGCTGAATGAAATTCTCTAAACTGGAAAGAAAGGATAACAAAAGGAATCTTGGAACACTAGGAAGGACGAAAGAACAGAGTAATAAAAATGTGAATAAATTCAATAGGCTTTCTTTCTCCTCTTGAGTTTTCTAACTTATGTTTGATGATTGAAGCAAAATTATAACACTGACTGACATGGTTATAAATGTATGGAGATGAAATATTTAAGAAAATTATAAGCTGGGGAGAGTAGAGAGACAAAAGGGAGATAAGATTTCTCTACTTTACTCAAACTGGTAAAAATATGAGTCTAACAGACTGTGATTGTGCAAAAGCATGACCCATAAATGGAGACTTTGGAAAAATTGAATTTCATCAAAACTGAAAATGTTTGCTAGGCAAAAGTCTGTGTTAAGTGAATGAAAAGATAAGCTCCATAGCGGGTAAATATTTGCAGAGCATATGCTTAACCAAGGACTAGTATGTAGAGTATATGAATAACTTTCAAAACTCAACAGTAAAAATAAAAAATCCAATTAGAAAATGGGAAAAGATATGAGAAGATATTTCACCAATATGTACAGATGGCAAATAAACACATGAAACAATGTTTAACATCATTAGCTGTTAGGAGAATGCAAGTTTTAAAACTACATTTAGATAACCCTACACACTTATCAGAACAGCTAAAATAAAAAATGATGACAATACCATGCTGGTGAGAATACAGAGAAACTAGATCACTCACATATTATTGGCGGGAATATTAAATTATATAGCCACTCTGGAAAACAGTTTGGCAGTTTCTTAAATAACTAACCATGCAACTATCACACAACCCATTAATTGCACCTCTGGCCATTTAATCCAGAGAAATAAAGACTTATGTTCTCACAAAAACATGTGTATGAATGTTTATAGCAGCTTGATTAATAATAACCCAAAACGTGATACAGCCCAGATGTCCTCCACTGGGTGAATGGTTAAACAAAATGGTATATTCATCATGGAACACTCCAGAGCAAGAAAAATAAATGGACTATTATTACACGCAACAACTTGGATGAATCTCTAGAGAATTGTATCAAGTTAGCAAGTCAGTCCAAAATGTTACATACGCTATGATGCCATTTATGTAACATATGTGATATAACTAAATTATAGAAGTGTAGAGGACATTATTGTTACAAGTAATTAATGATAGTGTGTAGTGGAAGGGAAGTAGACGTGGCTATAAAAGGGCAACATGAGGGATTCTTGAGGGGGCAGAAACGTCCTGTATCTTGACTCTATTGATGTCAGCATACTAGTTGTGATATTTACTCTAGTTAGGCAAGACTTTACCATTAAGGAGTATCGGGTAAAGGGTATAAGGTATCTCTGAGTATTAATTATTACAGCTGCCTGATAATCTACAAATATCTTCAAATAAAATTTCTAATAAAATTTATAACTCAAACAAAGAACTCATATTTCTTTATCTCAATTTTAATGTATGGAGTGACATTTCTATTCATTATATTCACATATCCTAGATTCAGAAAATATTTAAAAATTGAAGGATAGAACATGTAGAAGAAAAAGTAAAATAAATCAATTTTGGAGCTATTTGATAAAATGAGAGGTGCGTGTGTGATAACAACAATAATAGCAATAAATAAAACTTATTGAGAACTGTTCCAAACACTTCCCACATAATCTGAGTCCATCCTCATTGTAACCCCACAAGAACTAAAGCTTAGAAAAGCCAAAGCCACCCAGTGCTGCAAATGTAGCACAAAGTAGAGGTAAGATTTAGGTCTGGGCTAAATAATTGCCAATAGCAGTAATTTTAAAGTGAATCATTAGCAATTTAATTAATTTATTCTTACCTAAATTTCACAAACTTTGTTGTTTAGTTGCAAATATTCTAATTCCTCGGAAGAGATGGCTCCTGTTGAGAAAATTTCCCTTACAGTACACAATTTTAAACGAGGTAATTTAATTTCAAATGGATTTCCTCTTATACTCTAGAACAGCATTACCCTTAGAACCTTTTATGGTGAACAAAATGTTTTATAAATCTTCAGTCTCCAATGATAGCCACTTGCTACGTGTGGCTATTGAGCACTTGAAATGTGGTATGACTGAGGAATTAAATTTTTAACTTTACTTAGTTCAAATTAATTTAAATGTAAATAGCCACACGTGGCTGGTGGCTACCATGCTTTACGGGGTGGCTCCTTCACGTACAATCCATGAGATCACAGCTGTTTCTATCCTATTACAGCTGGGACTCCCCCATACAGAATAGTGCCTGGCAGTTCACAGGATCTCAATTAATTCTTATACGCATCAAGAAAATTAGGCATTATGTGCCAAATCTGAAAACATGGAAAAATTGATCTAACTCATCAGATTTGGAAATTAAAAGCAACGGCTCTCAAAAATGTATAATAAACACATTTAAAGGGTTTCATATTTAAAGTGTGATTAGTTATTATATAGAGCTGTTCTAGAATCTTAATATTAAGCATAATCAATGACTCCCACATGGATGGACATGCTAAAAAGTCAAAATACAAACATCCCCAAAGAGTAATAATTTCTTTTTTTAATTCATTCAGTTTTAAAAAACCTTAAAGATAGACACAAGCTTTATGTTTATATATGTGAGGTTAATAACGAGAGTATTTGTGGAATAAATTAAAATGTTGAATGATCTCTGATCAGGAAACTCAGGTGCATTCAGGTCTCTTCCCACCTGTCTGTCAACCTGCAACGAGGGCTGCGATAGCTGCTTCGTGCGGTCCTACCAAATTACTGACTTCTTTCCCTGACTCTCTCAGGCAGCTGTCCCTTATGCTATTTAATCATCTTTTAAACCGATGTTAAGTGTGGATCAGAAAAGGCTGACATAATAGTACTTTATCTAAGTACTTCTCCAATTTAAAATTCTCATTTTCATCTAAACTTAAGTGCATTTTTCTTTTTTATATCTAAGCTCGTTTTTGACTACAGACCCAGAGCATGGGTTCAATAAGAGACATTTATATAATAACCACATATTTTGCAGTTTTCTTTTTTGGTAGCGTTTCTTTTCCTGAATAACTATTTATTTTTTCCCCCTTAGAGGAGAATGCATTCATTCACTCTCCCATTCATTCATTCACGTATTATTCGCAAGACTTTAGTAAATGCAACTATCCTTTAGGATCTATGCTAAATCTTAGGGGTTAAGAAAATTGAGTGAGCCCAATTCTTTTCAGTAGAAGAGTTTATAAACCTGCAAGGATGAAGACAAGAATTAGACTATCTGGAGGAATACTGTCTGATCTCTTCACTCTCACCTGTGTGACCAGCCCAAAACTTTGTGACTTGTACAATCTTTCTCCTAGTCATTCACATCCTGCAAACAATGAACTATTACACACTCTTGATTCTTCTTTCTCTCCAATGTCACTAATTCTGTCCTCACAGTGTCTGACCAGGACAGTTTGTGTAGCCTGTTTATTATCTATTTTGTATCAGATTCCTCCTACTTACAGTATAGTCTTCCACATTCCAGTCCTGATTGTATATTTAGCAAATAATCCGTATCTTCTCTTTCCTCACCTCAAAATTCCCTCAGGCTACCCTTGGAAAACTCTAAAGCCCCCAGGCCAAAGGTAGCCCCTGGCTTATTGTAGATCCTAGGACTTAAGGATGTCTTTTACAGTCTGAAAGGGAAGAAGAAGAAAGATGAGGAGGAAGAAGAGGGGGAGGAGGAGGAAGAGGAGATTTTACAACTTGAATTTACAAATGGAGGACCCATATGTAACTGACAAAACCTAAATTATTTACTATATGGCCTACATTTGCCTACTTAATTGTCATACAAGAACTTTTATGATTCAAGTTAGTGTATAAAGACTCTGACATCTGGCAATTTGAATTCAAACGGCGATTCTACTATTAGGGGAGACATGAAACATTTCAGCCTTTTTCCCCCACTGCAAAATGGAGTGAAGATAGGGCCTATTTCATATAGTTGTTGTTAGAATTAAAGGGGATA
This sequence comes from Equus quagga, assembly GCF_021613505.1. Taxonomy (NCBI): domain Eukaryota; kingdom Metazoa; phylum Chordata; class Mammalia; order Perissodactyla; family Equidae; genus Equus; species Equus quagga. The sequence goes on along the minus strand of NC_060275.1, from coordinate 10,949,577 downwards.
ATGCGTGCAAACTGGTTAGCAAGGTACCTATATAAATAGGACTCGGTTGCTGTCTCCTCCTCTACCACTCACCCATCTCACCACACTCTCTTAAACAGTGCCTGCCATCTCCCATCTCTGTGCATTTGCACACATGGCTCCTGCTGTACAGAAAACATTCCTATAATGCATGCTGCTGGAAATGCCCACACAGCTCAGATACCATTTCCTATCCATAGCCTCAATACTTTCCTTCATTTAACCCAACATAGTGATCCTTTCCTCGTGGTCATACCAGTTTGCCCGTTCCACATAGAAATGATCCCATTTCAGTGTGGTTGCGTTAGCAAGACTAACCACTTGACTCAAATTCTTTTAGTTAGGAATTAACTCCTTTTATATTGTGTCCTGAGTGCCAATCTGACCCACTATAAACCTAGTTAGCCCCCAAGAAGCATTTATTTATTTAATGCATTGACAGGAGGCAATACCCAATTTTAAATCTCTCTTTCTGAGAATTATCTTTCTTCTTATCAATTGTTGCATTCATTCCATCTCCAACGCCAACTAAATGTCACAGATTTAGGACATGATACGGAGCCTAGTAATTAATTTATTTTATACTTGCTTCCCAAATGTTTCCTCTTCATTTAATCACTAAATTGGTATTTGTCCCCTTGTGAACATTTTTCTGAAAATAGAGTAAGAATTTCCTGGCTTAGTAATGTTCATCTTCAGAACAATTTACTACATAAAACCAATGAAGCCATCCGATTGTGTTATGCACTAATTTTTTACTTCTCCATTTAGGTAATAAAGCACAACAGCATGAGCATTAGAATCTAATAAAGACACACCTTGGTGGTTGTTAGAAAGATAAGGAAGTGTTAGTGGCCCTTAACAGCTCTGATTTGTCATTATCAAACCATAAAAAATTCCCAGGGTGAATTATTATGGGCATGAAAAATAAATATAAATGACAAAGAACATAAAAGTAATATATTTAAATGAGAATACTTATAAATGAGGGATATTATCATGAGCAGGTAATAGTTTAAAGGCCCTTAAAGGTTTTAAAAAGAATTTTTTATTTAGAAAGTTGAAAACTTTCAAAAACAACAATAAAAGATACACAGGGGCCAGAATCCTGTACTGTATCCTGGAGACTTTTTTAGATTTACAGAAAATCAACATTTTACTATCTGTTAGTGTCCCCAAAACCTTGAAGTAGTATGTCTCTGGCCCTTTGGGGAAAATCCTAGAGGGTTATTGCTTAGCATTCTTTCCCTACTCAGCCTCTTTTGCCCCTCATCAGCTATCAAGAACTTTCTGGCAAGGTCACACTCCAAGATTCTCAAGTACGGATCCTCCCAAGACTGATATGAAATCTGTAGACTATGTTGAAAAAAAAGCAAGAAAGCCACAGATAAAAGACACAGTCATGCTTGTTTATTGACAGTTGATATGTAAAGCATTTTGTTAACATTTTTATTTGATGTAGAGTAAACAAGGTCATTTTCCCCTATTGTCCCACAGAGAAAAACATAACAATTGAATTTAATTAAGGTCTTTTTCAGATGCAATTTGCATAACAAGCATCAGCATATATTTTAAAGTAAAATAGATTATAAAGTGACGATTTTATTTACTAACCAAATAGCTGATCTGTGTTTTCCTGAAGTCTTCCTTTGGAATTAGTAGTTAAAAGTTATTAACATATTCAACTACTTTGACTCACAAAAATGACAATTTGATATGGTTTGACCTATATTGTTATTGTAGGTATTAATAGGTATTATGATAAAATCAAATTACTAAATTATAGGTTTAACATGGTGCAAGTATAAAATTCTTTCTCTTTGGTCCCAGTTAAAAACCTATTGACCTTAATGTAGGAGCTAACGTTTGCATTATAAACAGTGAAGAGGAGTAAAAAAGAGAAAAGGTCATGTAACTAAAGACACAAAATGTGGAAGAGCTGCTCGAAAAGCCCTGACTCGAAGGAATGTAGTTATCACCAGTTAACATGCACTGCACCAATCTTTGCATACTATTTATGATCTTGTTCTTATTAGCTACTTATTTTATGAATGAAATCGCAGTTTTCTACCCAGAGAAAGGCAACAGATCATGTCTTCTTTTGGATTCTCAATACTGATAAAAGTAATAGTAATGTTACCAAGTTCTATGTGACTGGTGGCTCCTAAGTCGGTCCTTTTCCCAGGAGTCACTCACACCAATAGACCAAGAATGGGTTTGGAGCAGCAGAGCAGAAACTTTATTCATTGATCAGTAACTGGAAGAGGCAGAGCTGGTGCTCTAAAATACCATGTCCCAGGAGGTAGGGAAGGTCAGCAGGGGTCTTAAGGGATGTCAAGGGGGAGGGGTCTCTGATTCATTGTTCAGGCTGGGGCATTTGGGGCATGCACAGTTTTTCCTTTCTTGCACATAGCACCTTTTGCACATGTTTTCTTCTGTACATGGCACCCCATCACCATCTTGGAGCTTTTTTGAAGAAGAAGATTAGCCCTGAGCTAACAGCTACCAATCCTCCTCTTTTTGCTGAGGAAGAATGGCCCTGAGCTAACATCCGTGCCCATCTTCCTCTACTTTATATGTGGGACACCTACCACAGCATGGCTTGCCAAGCAGTGCCATGTCCGCACCGGGGATGGAACTGGTGAAACCCATGCCGCCAAAGCAGAACGTGCACACTTAACTACTGTGCCACTGGGCAGGCCCCATCTTGGACCTTTTTGGTTTGAACTGGTTCTGTGGTTTGGCTATCTAACAATGTTCTGCCTTGGTTCCTGTAAGCAAGCACAAGTTAAAAATAAAGCATTAGACATGCTAAATGTTTTAGGGACTTCCCTGGGTGACAGTACTATTATTATAAAGTATTAGGAGGAAGATCAATGTCTTAAGTCTATTAGAGGAAACATAGTTTCAGTAAATATGTAAAGAGGATAATCTGCTCCCATGATTGCATTTCATTTCTGAACATACAATATATTTCTGAAAATAAAAAAATATTGTAAAGAACATTCTTTTTACTTTCTTTTTTTTTAATTTTTATTTTTTTCAGATGTACATCATATTTCAAATTCTGGATACATTACATCACATTCACCACCCGAACACTAATTATAGTGCATCCCCTCACATGTGACCCTAATCACCCCTTTTGCCCTCCCCCCCTTCCCCAATGGTAACCACCAGTCCAATCTCCAATGCTATGTGTTTTCTTTTTTTTGTCGTTTTTATCTTCCACTTATGAGTGAGATCATATGGTATTTGACTTTCTCCCTCTGACTTATTTCGCTCAGCATAATACCCTCAAGGTCCATCCACGTTGTCACAATGGCTGGATTTCGTCATTTCTTATGGCTGAGTAGTAGTCCATCGTGTATAAATACCACATCTTCTTTATCCATTCGTCCCTTGACGGGCACCTAGGTTGCTTCAAAGTCTTGGCTATTGTGTATAATGCCGCAATGAACGTAGGGGTGCAAGTATCTTTATGCCTTTGCATTTTCAAGTTCTTTGGATAAATACCCAGAAGTGGAATAGCTGGATCATATGGTAGATCTATCCTTAATTTTCTGAGGATGCTCCAAACTGCTTTCCATAGTGGCTGCACCAGTTTGCACTGCCACCAGCAGTGAACAAGTGTTCCCTTCTCTCCACACCCTGTCCAACATTTGTTGTTTCCTGTCTTGTTAATTATAGCCATTCTGACCGGAGTAAGGCGATACCTCAGCAGAAAGAGAAATTAAGAATACAATCCTATTTACAATTGCAACAAAAAGAATAAAATACCTAGGAATAAACTTAATGAAAGAGGTGAAAGATCTGTACACTGAAAATTATAAAACATTGTTGAAAGAAATCGAAGAAGACACAAAGAAATGGAAAGATATTCCGTGCTCTTGGATTGGAAGAATTAACATTGTTAAAATGTCCATACTTCCTAAAGCAGTCTATAGATTCAACACAATCCCTATCGAAGTTCCAACAACATTTTTTACAGAAATAGAACAAAGAATCCTAAAATTTATATGGAACAACAAAAGACCCTGGATTCTTGAGAAAAAAGAACAAAGCTGGAGGTATCACACTCCCCGATTTCAAATTATATTACAAAGCCATAGTAACCAAAACAGAATGGTACTGGCACAAAAACAGACACACAGATCAATGGAACAGAATTGAGAGCCCAGAAGTAAACCAACACGTTTACGGACAGCTAATATTCCACAAGGGAGCCAAGAGCATACGATGGAGAAAGGAGAGTCTCTTCAATAAATGGTGTTGGGAAAACTGGACAGCCACATGCAAAAGAATGAAAGTAGACCATTCCCTTACACCATGCACAAAAATCAACTCAAAATGGATTAAAGACTTGAATGTAAGACCCGAAACCATGAGACTTCTAGAAGAAAACATAGGCAGTATGCTCTACAACATTGGTCTGAGCAGCATATTTTCAAGTCCCATGTCTGACCGGGCAAAGGAAACAAAAGAAAAAATGAACAAATGGGACTACATCAAACTAAAAAGTTTCTGCACAGCAAAGGAAGCCATCAACAAAATGAAAAGACAACCTAACAATTGGGAGAAGATATTTGCAAACCACGTATCAGATAAGGGGTTAATATCCAAAATATACAAAGAACTCATACAGCTCAACAACAAAAAAACCAACAATCCAATTAGAAAATGGGCAAAAGATCTGAACAGAGATTTCTCCAAAGAAGAAATACAGATGGCCAACAGGCATATGAAAAGATGCTCAACATCATTAGCCATCAGGGAAATGCAAATCAAAAATCTCTTTACTTTCATATTTAACACATGGATTTCCAAGCTATTACCTGTTTTTATTCTTTTTATATAGCTAAAAATGTCCTGATAATATTTCAAAGAACTTCTGGGTTAGAAATTAGAAGGGTAAATAGAAGGGTTAAATTCTTTCTCCATGAGAGGATGACCTTGGGCTTCCTTTTCCTGGAACTGTTTTCTTGGCAAGACTGCCTTAAGGTGAAAGTGCAATGTTGAAGGCATCCCCTGGCAATATTGATTATTGTCCTGACTAGTGCACCAAAAGGATAAAGAATGGATATATGGACCCCAACAGCCATCCTAGACTGTGTAACTGACTGTCAACAACAAAGCATGTTCTTTTTGGGGGCCTGGAAGACTCCACAGCTTTCCTCACCCAAGTCCCAAATTAGAGAGCATACCACTGGCTCCTGGGAGTGCGAGCTCCACGGTGTCCACCCACAGTTTCCCCTCATCGACCTCTCCTCTTCCTGAGGCCCACCTGGAGGCTGTCCCAAGAGGGACTTTCCCACTTTGCCCTCTGCTCTGTGCTGTCCCTTACCTCAGCCGGACCAGGAGAGAGGTACTGGTTCCCTGGAGCTGCCTCATCCAGAGCCCAGGAACAAGAGCAATATTAACTTGAAGACAGACACTGTATCCTCTCTATTGAGCAAAGTAACCACAATTGATCCCATCAAGGCCCAAGTATCATCTGGATCTTGGCTCAGTTTTTGCTCATATGTTCCTTTCCTGATGCCTGCACTGAAAGTTTAGCGCCAGCCTCCTGGCCCAGCCCCTGCCTCAGCTCAAGCCCCAACTCTTAAATTTACTACAGTAACCTCCAAATTTATTTTTTTGGCCCTCAAGTTTATCCTTGGAGACTCTGGCCATGCTAGAGCCCAAAGCAATTCAAAGATGTGTCTGCCAGAAGCTTCCATTTCTACTGGCACATCTTTACCTCATTACAATGCCCATTGTGTCTGAGTGTCTGCTCACAATGAGACTATGATACTGGAGATGCTGCTCAATTGTTACACATGAAAGTGTGAAAACTTTGGGGATGAAGACAAGAAATGCCCAAGGAGGTATGGATGCATACTCTGTTATAAGGACAACAATGCCGGAGCATAGACCTGAATGTGGACTGCAATTTCATAACGTATTTTTGGACCACTTGCAAAAGAACCATTTTCTCTGCCAAAGTGTGATCCACAATCCAGTAGTGTTGGCTTGCTTGGGATTTTGTTAGAAATAACAGAATCTCAGCCCCCATCCCATAACTACCGAGGCATCATTTGTGTTATAACAAGCTGCCTGCGTGATAATGTTTGAGAAGACCTGCTCTATTCCAAATGTCAGCCTAACCTTCCAAAAACCATGAGCCACAGCCCACCACGTCATAAGAACTCAGAGTTGAAACCTTTTTTGAATGCACAGAAAAATACAGCAATCATCCAAGATCCCTATGTGTGAGTTTCAGAGGCTGGGTAGTCAGCAGATTTAGTGCTATTGAACAGCAACAAAGACTATGTAGGTCCTGAGCATTGTGGGGACTGGAATAGCCACTCCAAGATATGTCTCTTTGGCATGAGGACTATTTGAGGCTGGTTTTTTTGCAGACAGGAAAGCAACTAAAAAGTAGAACTAAATCTCTATCTGTAAAGGTGCCTCCCTCTCTGTACCAGGAAGAAGAAAGGAGTTGACCTTTCTCTAGAAACTCTTAATCAATGCCAAAGGCAAGGACTTAAATCTGCATTTTATTGAGCTTGTCTGGTAACCTCCTGTAACTGACTTCCCTCCCCCTCCCAACGTTGGCATTTCTTTAAGGATTAAGCATCTTTCCTTAGGCTAGAAACTGATTGCTGGGCTCACCTGTGACCACCCAGCTCAAGACAATAGACTTGCCTCCTGCTATGCCCACTGAGATAGCAGACCCACTACCTGCTGTGTCCAACAAGCGCTGTGCCAACAGGGCAATCTTGTGACTATTGTGGGAGGGACATTTCAATCATATGTGAAATATCCTTTTTGGGCGTATATAACCACTCTGTGCACCCCACTTCTTCGGTGCCCTTTCTTCCTTCGGGAAGAAAGGCCCTGGTCCATGGTTCCTCATAAAGCTTTGTTTAATTTTCTCTTGCTATTCTGTCTCATGTGAATTTAATTTGTTCTCCGGCCAGACGAACCCACATTAGGTAGAGGAAAAGTCTTCCTCCCCTACAGCATCTACCTTCCTCCGCTTGTGAAGGAGGACACATCTTTATCCAATCCGGGAGAATAGGCTGGCCTCTTTGCTCTAACAGGCCCCAGCTGTCCTGAAATTAGAACTAGAGTTGAAATCATTATAAAAAATTTCCAGCAGCCCTCTGTCCCAGGAGCACAGATAGAGAAAACACAAGGAAATGGTACAACAAATCTAATGTAAAGGAGACTGCCATAAATTACAACTTGTGAAATTACCCCATGTGGCTATTATTAGGTATAGTTTTTTTCTGCCTTCTGTCAAATTTATTACTGGCTGAGTCCTTTACATTATCTGATTCCATTTACCTACTTGTAAAATGTCACATTTGAATTAGTTTTTTCAATTTTCTCAGCTCATTTTATTTCAATTTGTGTGTGTGTGAATCCAGATTGTGTTGTGTGAATTATGTAGGTGACATTTTTATTATCTCCTGAGATCTCCCTGGTTCTACTTGAAAAACAAAGAAGTTCGGTTGAGATCAGTTCTTAATTCCAGCTGCATATTACAAACATCTTTTAATCTGAAAAATCACACGAATGCCTGGTCTACAACTGAGGCCAACCAAATATGAACCTCTGGGGGTGGGGAGTCAGGCATGAGTACTTTAAAAAATTTCCCAGGTGACTCCATTGTGTAGCCAGATTGAGGACCACTGGACTAGATGTATGCCAGGTTTTTAGGCTTTGTTTGTTTGTTTGATATTTGTTGTCGAAATGCCTGATGCAGAAAAAGCTACTCCACCGATTAAAACCAGGCTGAAGTATTTGTCTTTTTGGCCATGCTCATACTGTCTATGCCCCGGGGACGCTTAGGTCTAATCCCCAGGGCTCCACAGAGGTTGTTCAGAAATCATGCCACATTACTATTGATATTTCCTAAGTTTTAAACTTTTACGATTTTAATCTTCATAAAAAAATGGTTAGTGAACACATGAAAGACAAATATAATATTCTAATCAATTTTAAAATGAACTGAGGTGAACTATATTTCTTGTATTTATTTTATTTTATTTAGCTCAATGATTTATCTGAATGACTTAAACATCCCAAGAAGCAGCTATCAGTTTTGTATGTGTGTATGTAAATCAGGTAGATTTCAATTATGGTTATTTAATAGTACCCTAAGAAATGGATGTTAATATTCTAATCATGACACACGTTTGGCAATGCCATCAATCTCCTGTTTTCAAGTTCTAGACATGACAACAGACATAAGGTACATCTTTGATGAAAGCAAGCTATTTATCACACACATTCCAAAGTACTAAGACACGCGTTTTTCAGCAAGGCATATTTCCTGAAGGCAGCATTGCTAAATGACCATCTTTTCAACTTATCCTCCTTAAGGGAGAATCTTTTTAGAATCTTCAGAAGTAGGCCTGCCAATCTGATTCATTTTCAGAGTTTTCAAACTCAGAGTTGATGAAAGACATGAAAGGGCTCTCCAAGTAATAAGCTGTGTGATTTATGCACCTGAAAGACAAAAATAAAACCCAGTCCAACAGCAGTGTGATGACTAATTTGCCAGGAAATATTAAGCATGGTTAATCTTTCAAACATAAGGAGAAAAATTATTAAATCAAACTTTTGAGGATGATAGAGGAGCTAATTCAAATGTGACTTGAGACATACTTTTACCTTGTTAATTAATTCAGACCTCTATCTTCAAAGACATTTTAAGAGGAACACAAGTCAAAGTTTTATGATTGTTACGTAAATTACAATCCTCAAAGTTTTCAAATGCTTGTTTCTAAAAGATGGTGTGTTGAGATGAAGTGAGTTTATCTCTAATTCAAATTTATTCCTTCTTAAGAAATTATGACCCCCTGCTTATTAAATCTTCTGAATTGAGTTAGTTTTAATCCTCTAAATTCTAATAAACAGAGATATCACATTTAAACCACTCATTGTTCAGATTAGTAAAAGACCATAAGGAGCAAACAGATTATGTGTTGCCAAAAATGTCATATTTTCTCAGAAAAAGAAATATGAGTAATGCACATGTGGTCTGATTATCTGATTTGATTGGCTTCCCAGCTCTATGTCGCCATCTGGCCACGCGGCCCTGTTTCATTTGTATTACAGATGCGCCTGTAGATTTTAACTTCCTAGGGAGTAAGACGATTTTAGGACTCATTATTTGGTGTGTGCTTATGTTTTAAACTAATTAAAGCTATAATTATTTTCTTCATCAGTAATAATTTATTTTATCAGAAATATGAATGTAAATATCTTTCTGAATTCACTTGCCTATTAAAACTTGGTGTCAGTAGTATATTAAATAATATCTCAGCCCAATATCAAATACTCAAGATGGATAATGGTCAGTTCTGCTCTCCACATAATTAACTGTTTTTGAAAGTTCTTTTACATAGATTCATTTGAATATATTCACAAGCTAAAGAGTGCATACACTCAGTTGATTACATGATATCATGAGTCCATCTCCTACTCTCTAGAATTTCTTCTATTTTCCTTTATTTTATAAGAATCCAATGCGTTAAGACACCTTATCAGTGATGATAATCAGGGGATGCACTTATAAGTGTAGATATTGACAAGAGTTTGATAAGATGCTCTGTGATGTTAAGATTTTAAATGAGAAAGTGTTTGTTCTAATAAAGGTCTTTGTTTTAACAATACCTTTTAAAGGTCTTTATATCACAAAATAACTATGAAATAGATCATTGAAGTTATTGAATATTACACATTTCCTTTTCACTCACTTGTATATGCTTTGAATTTCTTCTTCCAATTAGTCAAATACATACTTTAATTGCCCACTTAGAAAATTCCCAACTGTTAAAAAAAAGTGACTTTTTCATCAAAGTAATTTTTGCCTACTTTTTTGTTGCTTAAAAATATTCCAATTATAAAACTCATTTTTAATAATTTTGTTATAATTTGAATGTAACTTTGTCAAGCAATTTCTTATTTTTCCAAAAATAATTGAGCATTCCAATAATAAAAATTATTTTACAGACAATTGCAAAAATCTAATAGTTATTTATTACAGTAATTGCAAGGTGCCAAACTGTTTTCAGAATTGCTGAAATTTCATTGGACCACATTTAATGTTAATTGTATTTCTGCTGAAATATCTCCTTTAGACTGCCTTTCTGAATCTTTATACTTTCCCATCCTGCTCTCAGAGGCAAGTGCCCTCTCTACCTATTCTCACTGCAGACCATCAATCCTCTGCCTAATGTCTGTATGTTGTTGGTTTAATTCTCTGTTTTTCCCCATGAAACCAGGTTGCCTTGAAATTAAAGGTCTTGTTTTTTTCCTTCTTATTCACAGCCCATAGGGCTATGCGTGCTGCATAAAAATAATGGCAAATATTTGTCGTATGAATGAATTACTTGAAAATATATGCACAATGATAGTATCTGATCTTACGTCTAGCATATCATTATTAAACTGAAATATAAACCAGTGCATCTTTATATGGAAAACACTAGATAAAAGTTTATGTAACAAACCACAGACTCGGATAATGATTAATGTACATGATAGTATTAGTATGGAAAAGTAAAAATTCCACTACTAAATGGCAAATAAATAAGTAAGCAAGTCATAGAAAAAGAGAAGTCAATACAGAAATAAGATGCTCAAAGATCAGTAATGATCATGAAACTAGAAATTGAAATAGAATTTAGAAAGGATATTCTTCCTGTGAAATTAACAAAAATAACAATGTTGATAATCTTCAGTCAGTCTGGGCGGGTAGATGGCGAATGGAAAGTCTATTCTTACTCTTTTAGTGGCCAAGATTTAACATAATTATCGTAGGGGCCATTTGTTGTTACTTATCAAATTTTAAAATACATATATGTTTTGATTACTAATTAGAATTCTGAGCATCTTCCTGCCCAAATGTAAGTATCTATAAATATAGGTCTTCGTCTAGGGATATACAGTAAATTAAATTGGCATCAACATCATGTCCATTTATAGAGAATAACTTACAGAAATCACAATATTCTCATCTATGTGGAAATCACATTTGTATAAAGCATTGGTAATAAAATGGAAAGATCTCCATGATGCTTTTTTTTTTTTTTTATGGATTGGCACCTGGGCTAGCAACTGATGCCAATTTTTTATTTTTTTTTTTTTCTTTTTTCTCCCCCCCCCCCCCCCCCCGCCCCCATACACAGTCGTATATCTTAGTTGCAGGTCCTTCTAGTTGTAGGATGTGGGACGCCACCCCAACGTGGCCTGACAAGCAGTGCCATGTCCGCGCCCACGATCTGAACCCTGGGCCGCCACAGCAGAGCACGGGAACTAAACCACTCGGCCGTGGAGCCGGCGACGCCATGATACATTTTTAATTAAAGATTTCAAATCATAGAAAGCTACATACGCTGTGACTCAATTTAGGTAAAAAAAATCTACACTCTCAAAATACTTTTGTGTGTGTATATGTGCATTTGTCTGAGAAGATGTACAGAAAATGCTGGGAGAGTACATCATAAAATGTTAAGGGTATTTATTTCTACCAGTGAGATTGAATTGAGGGGGATATGAAATATCATTCTAATTGTTTTAAATGAGAGTACACTAAAATTAGAAAAGTAAATGAAAAGTAATAAAAATTTCCAAATCACTACTGAGAAAGAAATCATGACTTTTAACCTCCAACAAAGAACATTAAAAATTTTGAACCTGTAAGTAGTCTGAATATTTCAGTATTTTAAAAAGCCGCTGTGGCTTCACAATTCCACACATGAGAGCACTGAAACGAGATAAGAAAGTACAAGCAAAGCAGCCATAAATATCTCTGCTGTATTTCAACCCTAGTACAGACTTTGCATCTTGACACATGGAGAGGCATGCATCAGTGGTCACGGTCATTTCTAAACAGAATGTTTATTGCTGACACACAGTTTGAATCAGTATGCCTTATACCCCCAAGACAATATGCTCTGGCATTATGAAGTCAAATGAATTTTATTACATTTTAACGTGAGAAGTATCTCATATAACTTTTACATGTGTAAATTTTATTTCGTATAATTTCCTCAGTGATATATTGTTTTCCTCTATTATGTAATTCAATGATACAACAGTTTGGCAGTTTCTTGCAAAACAAAATTAAACAAAACTCCTAGCATGTGATCCAGAAATTGTGCTCTTTGGTATTCAATCAAATGTTTAAAAACTTATGTATATGAAAGCCTGTACATGGATGTTTATAGCAGCTTGATTCATAAGTGCTGAAACTGGGAAGAAATCAAGATGTGCTTCAATAGGTGAACCTATAAACTTTGATCCATCCAGACAGTGGAATATTATTCAGTGTTGAAAACAAATAAGCTATCAAGTCATGAAAAGACATGGAGGAAACTTAGATGCATATTACTAAGTGAAAGAAGCCAACTGAAAAGGCTACTTACTGTATGAATCCAACCAAGTGACATTCTGGAAAAGGTAAAACTATGGAGACAGTAAAAAGATCAGGGATTTCCAGGGATTTGGTGGGAGAGAGGGATGAATAAGAGGAGTACAGGGGATTTTTTAGGACAGTGAAACTGCTCAGTATGATGTTCTGATGGTGGATACATGTCACTATTCATCTGTGAAAATTCTTAGATATGCAACACCAGGAGTGGACCCTGATGTAAATTATAGCCTTTGGTTAATAACAACGTGTCAATGTTGTTCTATCAGTTGTAAGAAATATACCACTCTGTGCAGGATGTAGCGTGTGGTGGTGGGAGAGGGGCTGCATGTGTAGAGGAAGGGTGGAGGTATGGGAACTCTACTTTCTGCTCAATTTTGTTTTAAACCTAAAACTGTTCTAAAAAAAAACAAAGTCTATAAAAATATGACACACTTCTAAGTTGATGCTTTAGTTAATTCTAATGAGCTTTAGGATCCTCTGACTTTTGTATATTGGTGCTAATCCATTTGACTATAAATTTAATTTCAAAGGAAAAGGACAAAATTAAAGTTTGTGACCTATAGTAAAATATCCCTATACAAGATTTATTCACCTTTTCTTCCTTTACTAACAAAATTTTAATTTGTTCAGTGTAGCAATTTATCCATTGAAAAATGACATTCCTCAGTGTTCTTTGCAGTTTGAGGTGTTCATACTTGTAATTATAATCATGAGAAATAAGGAAGTTAGCTGTGAATTTCTGGAATTTCTTTTTTCTTTTGTGAGGTGTCATCTATTTTTCTGGTTTTTCTTCACTTTTTTTGCTGAAACATGGACGTGGTGGCTGTAGCAGGCACATTGCAACCTTGAAGAAAAGGCCAGGAATGCCTCAGTGTCCTCAGCCTTGTCCACCTCCAGACTTCTGACTTCATGAAGGAAAACAAATAAACAAGGACTTCTAATCATTTGGTGGAATTGACAGGATTTCTGTTACCCACAGCCAAATGTAATCCTAACTATTCAGAGAACCAGTACAAAATGCTAATAATGATCATAAGTGGTTCTAACTGATAAGAAATGCTTGGGAGGTTGAAATATGGTAAATTTTTAGCATTCTTGGGAATATCTTCTTTCTCTTTTAACATGGAATTCCATTGTTCAACTTCAGTGTTGAAGGAATAATACAAATAGTTAGTGGATGGCCTATAAAAAGGCCCCCCATTAAAGTGGATAATGCTTTCTTCCTTTCTAGAGACTATTTTGTTTATACAAATGTCACAACCCCAAATCAATTGCCTAGAATGAGGGTGAAAAACTTCCTGGGAGATTAAAAAAAATGAAGAGGACCTGATATCTGCCCAAATGTCTGCAATCTAGATAGAAGGGGAAAACTTATACAAGAAAATAAATACAACGTAAATGTGGAGATGAAACAAGAAGGTTGTTCAATTTAGAAAGAATAACAAAGCAACATTGCAGAACTGGGAAAGGTCAAGAAAACAGAATAGTACAGTCTGAACAAGAAATACCTTTAGACCAGAAATACAGGTTGATGCAAATTCAAAGAGATGTTTGAATACAGGCTCAAGGCATTTAGACTTTATGTGAAAGGCAATAAGATATTAGTGTGTTTGGATTAAGGAAATTTTATAAGTTAGAGCGCAGCAATGAAATGCAGAGAGACAAACAAAAGGTGTGTTTTGGAACGAGAATTGGCAGGAATTGGGAACCATACTCACATTCACCGAATCATCTCAGTATAGTCTGTTTGCTCTTTATTGTGAGAAGTTCAACTCTGAGGAAAAATGGGGGGGGAAATGAAGTGAGAAAACAGGAAACAATGTACGAGCAAAGCTAGTTTCTTGAGATTTATTTTTTGTAACAGTTTTTGGTTCTTTCCCAATTATGAGGTTCTCAAATAATCTATCAAAACAAAGATTTTCTTCTCTCACCATGCCATTCAGATAAAGAATTTTCACATAGAATGTGAAATAGAACACTTGGTTATTTTTACTTTGATTCAAGTTACAAAAGAACTGATAAATAAGTAGCAAAAATCTATGGAAATGAGAGGCAGATTTGTTTTGGAAGAAATAATAGAAAGGTTATTTCTAGCTGGTGCGGCAGCTGCTTGGTGTCATTTCTGAACAGATGAAGGGAATTTGTGAGAGAGATGCTATGGAAAGATTGTTTGATTGTTTTATTTAAAAATTTGCAAAGAATTATGGGTGTTTGTAAAAATGTTGTGAGGTATACCTGACAAATTTGAAATATTTTATTCTGATTGACAATGATTTACTGTGAACAGATCCAGTGTAGGGGAAAAAAAGATGGAAGAGTAAAACTGGTAGATTCATCTTCAAGAAGAATATAGTGGTTTAATATCTTCATCTTTTTATTATTTCCATTTTGATTAAATTGATGATAATACTTCTTATCCAATAGCACAGTGCAAATGAGCCTATATTTGTATGTATCTGGAGAGGAATATATATATATATACAGCCTTGTGTTGCTTAATGATGGGGTTACACTCTGAAGAAAGCATTGTTAGGCAATTTCATGGTTGTGCAAACATCACAGAGTGCACTTACACAAACCTAGATAATATAGCCTACCACACACCTAGGCTATATTGTGCTAATCTTATGGGACCACCATCGTCATATATGCAGTCCGTCATTGACTGAAATGTCGTTATGCAGCATATGACTCTATATATTTAGAGAGAGAGGGAAAGAGAGAGATTCATTAAAAGAAGTTGGGTCACCTCATTATAAAGGCAGAGAAGTCCAAGATCTGCCAACTGCAAGCTGGAGAACCAGGAAAACCAGTGGTATAATTCAGTCTGAGTCCAGAGGCCTCAGAACCAGGGTGTAAGTCTTAGTCTGAGTCTGAAAACCCAAGAACCAGGAGTGCCAATGCCTGAGGGCAGAAGATGGATGTCTCAGCTCAGCACAGAGCTCTTCTCCTGCCTTTGGATTCTATTCAAGCTCCCAAAGTATTGGATGATGCCCACCTATATTGGTAAGGGTGATCTTTACTCAGTATACCAATTCAAATGCTGATCTCTTCTGCAAATACCCTCACAGACACACTCAGAAATAATGTTTCCCCAGCTATCTGGGCATCCCTTACCCATTCAAGCTGACACATGAAACTAACCATCGTGCTCATGTTGCCCAACTCCTGGACACATATAAATGCTTTGGCTCTCTATCATTAGGGTCACATGTTTTATTTCTGCCTTTTTGGAATCAGAGCTTTATGAAGAGCAATATTCATATAGCCAACATGGTTTCTATCTTTATGTAATGGAAATGTGCTTTAGCAAAATATAGAAAACTGTCATCTACTTAACAGCTAGCTAAGTAATAAAAGAAGGTGGAGTAGAAAGATGTGTTAAAACAAAATGCATAACCCGAGTCTTAAAACCACCCAATAAATATCACCTATGTTAGAAGGTTTGACATATTATTGTTATTCTTATCATAAGTTTTGTTAAAATTAGTAAGCTACTTAAGATCTATGCAACCTCAAGTTTCTCATGAAGTAAATGAGAATTACAGTACCAACAGCACAGATTGAAGGAGGATAAAATAAGGCACTGAATGCATATGGCATATATTCATCCATTTCTTCTAGGTGAACTTACTATTGCTACTATTTTTTTTAATTAATATAATATTTGGCCAACGTTTACTTTGCCCCTAATGAGTCTATTATAGAATCTATTGATGTGGATTTTTCTTTTAAATCCTTGCGTTCAGTCAAATGTTTGTATATTTTGTTTGCTGTTTGTGTATTTGTTTTCACTCAGTTCTGTATCTCAAATATCTATTAGGGCAGGCATTCAGAACACAACTAAAGAGAAGGAGATTTGGTAAAGAAGAAGCCAACTCATACATATAAATTAGCACAACTATAAGGAAGTAAAAATGGTAAAACACTAGAACAGCCTACAAGAAAAACAATCTTGAAAGTGGAGTTGCACTGTGTAGTGAAACAAAACAAACAGAATCCCCACTAGTTAGAAGGCAAATCAGAGGACCTAGGTATTTTGCCAGTCAGTCTTACAAACTCTTTTAGACTCAGTTTCTTCATCTGTGAAATGTGGATAGTATCAGCTGCCTCAAAGAGCTGGTATTTGTTGATATAATGAAATGAACTGATCAACAGAGCCACAGAAATATGTGGGTTATCACTGCCCTGTACCCTCCATGACAGCAGAAGACACCATTCTCTTGTTAATAGGCTAGCTGTTTCCCAGATGTCTCACAAAACAGCTAGCCTATCATAGGAATTCCATAAGCATTTGTTACACTAATCAAGGAGTAAAGTGGGGTGATTGGCAATCCGTTCTCCCTAGGAAGACATAAAAATACCCAAGCAGAGTGGAGGAGATTTAAAGAAAAATAAAAATTGCCATATATTTCAGTGGTTATCTCTTGAATCCACAATCTCAGGAGATAGATAAAGATGACCACCACTTTTGCCACTTATTGCCAGGTTTTCCAACTCAGTTATCATGGTGAGGAGAGAAGCAAAGACGCATTCTGGTTATTAATATAGACTGTACTTCTCCCAGTTGTAGATAAAGACATGACAGATGGGATGCACAGTGAGAACTTAAATATTTAGACTCTTGCTAGAAATTTAAATTAATCATTCATTCAAGAAACACTTAACACCAAATTTACATAGGCAATGTGCCAGCATTTGGGATAAAGATAAGAAAGAAAAAAAGAGAGAGAAAGAAAGAAATCAAGCCCACAGTCTCATGTCTTCAAGAAATTCATTGTCCATCAGGGAGAAAAAAACATAAATAGGCAAACAGAATCAAATACGATTAAGAGCAGAGTGTGCACAAGGCCTGAGGAAAGGGGAAATTAACACTGCCTTGGGCATTTCATTTATTAACCTACTTCTAAAGTTTATTTCCTGGTGAGTGATATTAAAAACAACATGCTTCCTGGGTACAATTAAATTCAATTTAAAATGTATTAAGTGACACTCTGTGAAAAGCACTTTACAAATAGCTCAGCTTTAGGGGACACATTGATCTTTAAGACATGGCTCTTACTCCAGCGGTCTTGGGATATCATTAGCACAGACATCCTACACACCTGTAAGTATATCACTAGGTATAAAATGAATGTCACCAGCCATAATCACTGCAAGAATTTAGAACAGAGAAAGTAATGTGATCTAGAGGAATTTCAAGGGTTTAGGGTTGATTTGGGATGTGAAATGTGGGACAAAGATAGTGCTTGTGTGACTAACATATTAATGAACCTGAAATGATTAAACAGATAGTCTGACTCCCCTCACCAGGCACAGGGAGAAATCTAATACTGCTACACAGAGGGTAAGATTGAGACGTGGCTTCTGTGTAATGGTGAATGTTTTTCAAGCTGCTCTCTAGCCGAAAACTGCTTCCTGGCCAAAAGGGAGAGTGGGATGTAATTACTTCCAACATCACTTAGCAGTGATCAGAGGGAAAGAACAATAGAGCAAAGAGCTGAGCACGGCACAAATAGAAACCAGCCTTTTGTTCTTCCTAAAAATTAAAAAGAAAAATGAGAAAGGGCATACTGAAGGGCTATAAAGTTAATTTACATTTGCACGGATCTGCATAGTAGCTGCTAGACACATGGGAAGCTAGTATTTTTTAATTACTTGGCATAAACATTTTGAACATTGAGAAAGAAGAAAGAACAAGGAACTGAAAATTCTCTGAAATTAATCATCACAGCCCTGAACCATGGCCATGATACTACGAGTAAAGCAATGCTAGCCTTGTGCTACAGAACTCCCTTTACTCTTTTCCAAAAGTCATGAAAACTAGACTTGGAATGGAGTTCAAAAGAGTGAAAAATTTGAGTATCACTGGGCTGAAATGAGATAGTAATTACACGATGTCATCACGTTCAGTATTTCAAGAACACTTGAAATAAGCCCAGAAACCAGTCAGACATTCTATCTGAATAAGATGGACAGGGGTTGAAAATGACCTGGCAGAACACAGGTGCCATTTGCTGCCACGTTTTGTGGACACCACTGGTGGACTCCAAGATTATAAATCTGGAAGATGCCATTGTAAAACTCTCATCGCATCTTCTCTTAATGCATCAGCCTTTAGCAGCAGGGTTTTTTTTTTTCTTTTTCAGTCTTTAAGTTGAACTTCTGATCTACCCTAAAAATGCAATATTTTGGATTTTTAATTCAAGTTCATTTTACTTTTAAATCCTTTTAATGTAGAGATATGCTAATATCACTGAAAATAAAAGGGTAAGAGAATTATAAGTAAAATATGTCATTTGTTTTACTTCTTACTCATATAAATCCTGATTGTCATGTATCTCTATTAGGAGTACTTTATAAACATCTGCTGAAGGAATCTTCTCAGAAAAATCAGAAAGTCCTGTACCAAGAGAGCAAGCCTTGGTCTCTTCCTTTCAAATAGGGATCAAAGAAAATGTTTACTAACTGAAAATGAGACAATGATGGAATATACACTTTTTTTATTTTAAGACTTGTTAAAGTAATTAAACAAGGAGGCCTTTAGACTGAGGTGGGTCTGATGTCTTGGTAGCCTATGTAAGCAAACCAACCCCAGCTGGGGTCAATTCCTGTAAATATGCTCACAGCAGAGAAAAACAAAGTTGAGGATAACCAATCACAAACAGCCCACTAGACTTTCACAAATAAGGCAGCTACCTAAGCTGAAGCCAATCGAATCCTTCCTTGCTTTGCTTACTCATATGCCCTGTAAGAGCCTTTCCCCTGGCTCCTGTCTAGGAGCACTCTTAACCATTGTCAGTTAAGCATAGACCAGTTTGAATCAATATTTGCTCAAATAAACTCTTGAAAATTTTAATGTACTTCAGTTTATCTTTTAACAGATTATTGTGCTCTTCTTAATTATAATATAGAATATTATTCCATAAAAGATCTGATCATACCACACATTCAATTAAAATATAGCAATTATATAAAAATTTAGCACATTTTAGTGACTATAATTCTCAACATGGGATCAAAGAACATAAGATCAAATGCTGGTTTGACCACAAGTGACCATTGCTGTAAAAACAATCATCTTCCCTAGATACAATGCAGTTACGTTTGTGTGTATGGCAATTAATGAGACATTATGTATGATGAGACAAATATAGCTTTGAAAACTGTTACATCAACTCAAACGTGAGTAGATGCTCCAGCCAAAAGAGATTCATGATCACCCTCCCAACTTCCTCTATTCCAACCCCTATAATAACCCAAACAGTTTGTGCAGTCACATGCCACATGTTTTGGTCAATGATGGACCATATATACAAGGATACTCTCATAAGATTATAATGGACCTGAAAGATTCCTATTGCCTAGTGACATTATAGCTATTGTAACATTGTAATGCAATGCCTTACTCATGTTTGTAGGGATGCTAGTGTAAACAAACCTATTGCACTGCCAGTTGTATAAAACTATAGCACATACTATTGTATACAGTACATAATACTTGATAATGACAATAAATGACTATGTTACTGGTTTGTGTATTTACTATACTGTACTTTTATCATTATTTTAGAGTGTACTCTTTCTACTTATAAAAAAACTTTACTGTAAAACAATATGCTGTGTTATGCCAGCAACAGACTCATACCTCTCATATTTACCATGTCCCTTGATTTCATCATTTTCTCTGGTCCTTGATTTAATCTTATATTGTTTTGTTCAGCATAGCCACTAAGCATAAAAACTCCACTGCTAATGTTGCCAATAAGAGGCCACATAGAGTATTGACCTGGAAACAAAGTTAAAATTGATTAAGGACTATGAAGGTGGAAAATCAGTGGTGGTTATTGCTTGCCAGTTGAGCATGTCCCATTTCACTTTAGGTACAATCTTGAAGAAAAAGGGCAAAGTGATGGAAGCTGTTAAAGGATCTGATTCATTGAAGGCAGTGAGACTAACAAAAATTCGAGAAGGGCATGGAAAAACATGGAGAAACTTCTAATGAAATTTGTCCCATCCTCTTCAATATTTCAGAAATGTTTGAGAAGGATAGGTGTTAAATCTTCTTTGAGTGTCTGGTAGAATTCATCAGAGAAGCCCACTGGTCCTGGATTTTTGTTTTTTGGAGGTTTTTGATTACTGTTTCAATCTCTTTACTTGTGATTGGTCTATTCAGATTCTCTATTTCTCCTTGATTTAGTTTTCAGAGGCTGTCTGAGTCTAAGAATTTATCCATTTCTTCCAGATTATCCAATTTGGTGGGTATATAGCTTTTCATATCATTCTCTTATAATCCTTTGTATATCTGTATTTTCCTCTTTCATTTCTAATTTTAGTTATTTGAATCTTCTCTCTTTTTTTCTTAGTGAGTCTGGATAAAGGTTTGTCAATTTTTTTTATCTTCTCAAAGAACCAGCTCTTAGTTTCATTGATCCTTTCTCATTTTTTTAGTCTCTATTTCACTTATCTCTGCTCTTATTTTTATTATTACCTCTTTCTACTGACCTAAAGAATCCACCAAAAAACTATTAGAAATAATCAACAAATACAGTAAAGTCGTAGGGTACAAAATCAACATACAAAGACCCATTGCATTCTATACACTAACAATGAACTAGAAGAAAGAGAAATTAAGAATACAATCCTATTTACTATTGCAACAAAAATAATAAAATACCTAGGAATAATTTTAATCAAGGAGGTGAAAGACCTATACACTGAAAACTATAAAACATTGTTGAAAGAAGTTGAAGAATACATAAACAAATGGAAAGATGTTCCATGCTGCTGGATTGGAAGAATAAACATAGTTTAAATATCCGTATTGCCTAAAGCAAGCTACAGATTCAATACAATCAGAATCACAATCCCAATGACATTCTAATGGAAATAGAACAAAGAATCCTAAAACTTATATAGAGCAGCAAAAGACCCTGAACAGCCAAAGAAATCCTGAAAAAAAAGAACAAAGCTGGAGGTGTCACGCTGCTTGACTTCAAAATATACTGCAAAGCTATAGTAATCAAAACATCATGGTATGGGCACAAAAACAAGCATATAGATCAATGGAACAGAATTGAAAGCCCAGAAATAAACCCTCACATCTATGGACAGCTAATTTTCAAGAAAAGGGGCAAGAACATATAATGGAGAAAGTCTCTTCAATAAATGGTGTTGGGAAAACTGGACAATCATATGCAAAAGAAAGAAAGTAGACCATTATCTTACACCATACAAAAAAATTAACTCAAAATGGATTAAAGACTTGAATGTAATACCTGAAACCATGAAACTTGTAGAAGAAAATATAAGCAGTACTCTCTGTGACATTGGTCTTAGCAGTATCTTTTCAAATACCATGTCTACTCAAGCAAGGTAAACAAAAGAAAAAATAAACAAATGGGACTACTTGAGACCAAAGAGCTTCTGCAAGACAGAGGAAAATATGAACAAAACAAAAAGACAACCCACCAACTGGGAGAAAATATTTGCAAACCATATATCCAACAAGGGGTTAATTTCCAAAATTATAATGATCTCATACAACTCAACAATAAAAAAATGAACAACCTGATCAAGAAATGGGCAGAAGATATGAATCAACATTTTTCCAAAGAAGATATACAGATGGCCAATATGGACATGAAAAGATGTTCAACATCACTAAGTAGCAGGGAAACGCAATTCAAAACTACCGTGAGATATCACCTGACACCCATCAGAATGGCTATAATTAACAAGACAGCAAACAACAAGTATTGGAGAGGATGTGGAGAAAAGGGAACCCTCATCCACTGCTGGTGGGGATGGAAACTGGTGAAGGCACTATGGAAAACAGTGTGGGAGTTTCTCAAAAAATTAAAACTAGAAATACCACATGACCTAGCTATCCCACTAATGGGTATTTATCCAAAGAACACAAAATCAAAAATTCGAAAAGATATATGCACCCCTATGTTCATTGCAGCATTATTCACAATAGCCAAAAAGTGAAAGCAACACAAGTGCTCATCAATGGATGAATGGAATAAAGAAGATGTGGTATATATATACAATGGAATACTACTCAGTCAGAAAAAAGACAAAATTATGCCATTTGCAACAACATGGATGGGCCTTGAGTGTCTTATGCTGAGCAAAATAAGTCAGACAGAGAAAGACAAATACCATATGATTTCACTCACATGTGAAAGATAAAGAAATGCATAGATAAGGAGAATAGATTAGTAGTTATCAGAGGAGTAAGGGGTGAGGGGAGCATGAAAGGGATAAAGGAGCACAAGTGTGCTGACAGATGAAATTTGGACTGTTGGTAGTGAACACGATGCAGTCTATACAGAAACTGAAATATAGTGATGTTCACCTGAAATTTACACAGTGATATAAGCCAATATGACTACAATTTTAAAAAAAGCAAAAAAAAAAAAAAAAAAAGGAAAAGAACCCAATGGGGGGGGCGGGGGAAGAACCTTGTTTAGGCTTAGGGCTGTGCCACCAAGGACTGTATGAATGTCATTTGGAAAAAGACATTCCAGAGGTTCATCCATGATGTCAAAGAATTTGCTAAGATGAGGAAGTTGCAAAAATCAACAAGGCTGTGGCTGAAATGGCAAATAACTTGAACCTGGTCGTGGACGAGGACGATACTGAGGAGCTCCTAGAGGTGGTTCCTGAGGAACTGACTGATGAGGAGTTGTTGGAACCGGAACAGGATGCATAGCTGAAGAAGAGACAAATAAAAGGAAACTGCAGAAGAAGAAAAAGAAGAACTGCCAAGAAAATTCACAGTGAAGAGTTTAGCAGAAGTTTTTGCAGACCTCAATAAGCTCCTTAAAAAGCTTGAAAACACGGACCCCAATACTGAAAGATTTTCATTAATAGAGAGGAATGTTGATAGTGCATTATCTGCAAATAATCTATGACGCAAAATCTATGATGACAAAAAGATACAAACCAAGCAAACAACCATGGACGTATTTCTAAAAAGAGTGAAACCTCTTCAAGAAGAGCCTCAGGCAGGTCCTTCAGGAGGTGTTCCAGAAGAGGGCTTTGTTATCGTAGGAGACGCCAGCTCCATGCGTATTACTGCCCCTGAAGACCTTCCAGTGGGACAAGATGTAGAAGTGGAAGACAGTGATACTGATGATCCTGACTCTGTGTAGGCCTAGGCTAATGTCTGTGTTTGTGTCTTAGTTTTTAACAAAAAAAGTTTAAAAAGTAAAAAAAATTAAAAATTTTAAAAATAGAGAAAAGCATATAGAATAAGGATATAAAGAAAGAAAATATTTTTGCACAGCTGTACAATGTGTTTGTGTTTTAAGCTAAGTGTTATTACAAAAGAGTCAAAAAGTTAAAAAGAAATTAAAAAGTTTATAAAATAAAAGTTACAGTAAGCTAAATTTAATTTATTATTGAAAAAATTTATTTTTATAATTTAGTGTGACCTAAGTGTACAGCGTGTGTAAAGTCTACAGTATTGTACAGGGCTGTCCCAGTTCTTCACATTCACAGCCATCACTCACTGACTCACGCAGAGAAACTTCCAGTGCTGCAAGCTCCATTCATAGTAAGTGCCTTATACGGGCATACCATTTTTTATCTTTTATACCATATTTTTACTGTACCTTTTCTACCTTTTGATATGTTTAGATACACAAATATTTACCACTGTGTTCCAATTGCCTCCTGTATTCAGTCCAGTCACATGCTGTACAGGCTTGTAGCCTAGGAACAACAGGCTAGACCATATAGCCTAGGTGTGCAGTAGGCTATACCATCTAGATTTGTGTAAGTACAATCTGTGATGTTTGCACAACAATGAAATTGCCTAACGACACATTTCTCAGAACATATCCTTATCATTAAGTGATGCATGTACTACAGATAACTTAGCAATGAGGTCAGATACAGATTTTTCTGCCTCTGCCTTTACTGTTTATATTATATGGCTTAATCATCTAGAAATGCATGATAACTGATTCATAACTTTCAATAAAAGGCAGAGATATGTTATGTTTCAACTTCATTCCACATTACTTCATCAAAATTAACTTTTTCTATTTTTCATTTTCAGATCTTTCGTCCAATTTTCTAAAGGATTAAAAATTTATATGGAAATATCATTTAAAATCTATTCAAATAATAAGTTTTCATTGCGGTATTTCAAGTTCTTTTTTTGGAAGAGTAGCCCTGAGCTAACTGCTGCCAGTCCTCCTCTTTTTGCTGAGGAAGCCTGGCCCTGAGCTAACATCCGTGCCCATCTTCCTCTACTTTATGTGTGGGACGCCTATCACAGCATGGCGTGCCAAGCAGTGCCATGTCTGCACCCAGGATCCGACTCTGCGAACCCCGGGCCACGTAAGCGAAACGTAAGGCACTTAAGCGCTGTGCCATGGAGCGGTTCCCCTATTCAAAATTTTTAAAAACCTTCATACTACTTTTGACGAAACTTGTCCAGATAATAATAAAGTTTACAATCCTGTGCAAAGAAAAAAGTAAACTAAAACAAATATTTTCAATGTATAATATAATTTTTTATTATAATTAGTAATTATTATTATTGTTGGCCTTATAGTTAACTTATTTGTAATGTGATTTGAATTTGAATTCTAATGCCAGATTGCTCAGACGTCAGTGAAATGCTGCACAAGAAAAATCTGTTTTGCTCTAGATTTAATTGGATCATACATTTAGCTTCTTTTCTTACACAAAAATGTGGTTATGATTATAAAATCTGCTAATCAAATCTTTGTGTATTAACTGGTGTCATCAAAATAAATCTCTGTTAATGACTCATCGGTATGTTTCCTTTGAGTAAGAAAGGTTGATCTAGAAAAACACTCCCAAAATAGATTCTAAAGAAAATATTATTATA
Organism: Equus quagga; assembly: GCF_021613505.1. Taxonomy (NCBI): domain Eukaryota; kingdom Metazoa; phylum Chordata; class Mammalia; order Perissodactyla; family Equidae; genus Equus; species Equus quagga. The sequence continues at coordinate 10,924,252 of NC_060275.1, read as the reverse complement.
GTTACATAATCTATGACTAATACGTTTTTTAAAAATCTTTATCTTATTTCTATAGTATTAATGTTTTCTCTATGTCCTGAAATTTAAATCTTATTTCACAGATTTTTTTTTTTTTAAATATTTTATTTTTTCCTTTTTCTCCCCAAAGCCCCCTGGTACATAGTTGCGTATTCTTCGTTGTGGGCTCTTCCAGCTGTGGCATGTGAGACGCTGCCTCAGCGTGGTCTGATGAGCAGTGCCATGTCCGCGCCCAGGATTCAAACCAACGAAACACTGGGCCGCCTGCAGCGGAGCGCGCGAACCCAACCACTCGGCCACGGGGCCAGCCCCTTATTTCACAGATATTTTTTCAAATAAATTGTTTCTGGTACATTTTAGTTATTAAAAATATTTGGTATGATAACTTCCATTTGCTAAGGACCTGGTGTATGAAGTATGTGTATACACCACATACACACACACACACACACATATATATATAATTGCCTCAGCAACTCAGCCAGATGGATATTACAGAGGAGAAACACGAGAGAGAGAGAGAGAGAGAGAGAGAGAGAAGAAGAGGGGACTGGAAAGAAGTGGAGGGAGCAGATAAGTAAATTAACCAACCCAAAGTTGAAGAGATAGTAAGTAATCAGGTGAAAGTTATGATCTGAATACAGGTTGAGCTAATTAAGAATTCCTGGCATATTCACTACACTTGCCATTTCGTTTGAGCGATATTCTTCATTGTCTGTCACATGCTTCACTGCATTCAGAAACCTAAGTTAAATCTCACTCTGCTCACTGTGTTATTTCTTATGTTCCCCTTTAATCTACTCCACTTCTACATTAAGCAAGGCCATTGCACAAGCACAAAGCAAAGCAAAGATAAAGTGATGGGAAAAGAAAAAGAGAAATAGAGATGGGTGGTGGAACAATCTATAGCAATAGATCTTTCTCTTTATGATTTCCAATAATTTTACAAATAATTAAATCATATAACTCTAACATATTTTAAATCTAATTCCCTTAGTTAAAATATTCACAGCCTATGTATGGATATATATGATTCCTTTTTAAAAATGTTGTATGAAATCCATTTGTAACTTTGGCTTAATTTTTTTCTCTACTGTGATCCTACCCATAGTTATTTAATCTAATGTTTAAGATCCAATGACTTCAACGTTCTTCCCTATAAATCAAATTTAAGAGCTGCTTCTTTCCTTAAAATCTAACATTGAATTAGTTTTACCAAATTTTAACAAACTTCTTAATAATATCCTTTGCATTAAAAAATAGGCTACCTTAACCTGTATATTTAATAATTACTCAACATTTTTAAAGTGCCAGGCAGATTCCTAAGCATTTTGCATATATTTTATTCAATTTTCACCAACCAAGGAGAGAGATTATCTTACTTTCTTCATTTTGCAAATAAGGAAACTGAGACATAGCAATGTAAATAACATACTCGAAGTCACACAGAGGGAAAGATTTTGAGATTCCCTTGTTTATTAGTAATATTCTATAAATTTCTCTACTGTGAAATGAGATAAAGATTATAAAGGATTGAGAAATTTGCTGTAAAAAAAGAGGCCAAAAAGCAACACCATCAAGAATTCAACATCAATAATCAATGGTATCTATAGATAGTGTCAAGGGGGAGGGAAATGATATATAAAATACAGACCATAGGAAATTTTTGTTGGCTTAGTAAGATAACTTTAAGCATAGAATTACAACTAAACAGCTCTAAGACAACTCCTGACACCCACTAAGTTTTCATCATGTTGTCCAGGTCATCATGTTCTCTTACCATAACTATCTCCTGGCTTCCTTAACGTTTTTCTCACTTCTAATCTTGTCCAAGTCTAGTCTTTATCTGAGCAAAGACCTAAGTAGTCTTTTAAAAGCACAACATTACTGGGTTATTCCCATGCTTCAAACCTTTCAGTGGTCTCCTCCAACTTTTACCTTCATCCCTTTCATTCCAGTCTCCATTGTTTCACTGAATTTTAGCCACAAAACTGGTTTCTTTCCACTGTTAGGCAGGCTCGTTTCATGCCTCAAACCATCAGGTCTGCAGTTTTGTCTATCTGGCCACCTCTTTCATCCACCTCCTCACTTGGCTGGATCCCCCTTATGTGTCTGACTTCAGCTTAAATGAGACCTCCCTGGAACCCAGGATTTGTGGAGATTCTCCACTGTTACCTCCGTTGCTTCCTTATGAGAACTGCACCTGCAGAATTAAATAAGGTATTAGTTTTGGTTTTCTCTTTGCAGGTATAGAACAGTAAGAAAGAAAGGGGCTCACAGCAATGGAGGGAGAGTTTGCTATCTTGTTGTTATTGACGTCTTAGTCTGCTCAGCCTGCCATAACAAAATTCCACAGACTGGGTGGCTTAAACAAACGAATTTCTTTTCTCACAGTTCTGGAGAATGGAAGTTCAAGATTAAGGTCTTGGCAGGTTCTGTTTCTCCTGAGGCCCCTCTCCTTGGCGTTCAGGTGGCCGCCTTCTTGCTGTGTCCTCATATGGCCTTTTCTGGGTGTTTGTGCATCCCTAGTGTCTCTGTCTGTCTCAGAACTTATCAGAATTACGTTATTTATATTATTAAATTAAACTTTATCATCTCATTACAATCTTTTAAATTATCCTGTTAATTATTTTATGCTAGCTCGTATTAACACATTTAATCTTCATAATAGCACTTAGAGGTAGAAACTAATATGAACACCCACTTTACAGATGAGAAAATGGAGGCACAAGAGCCAATAGACGAAGGAGCTGGGGTTTGATCACAGGGAGTCTGGCCCTGGAGCTCAGGTTCAGAATCACCACACTATGCAGCATTTCTTCTTTGATTTCAATGTGGTAAGAGTCATTAAGGCAGAGACCGTGTCTACAGCCTAGTCTTTGTACAGTAGTCCCATGCTTGACAGGCCATACTGCGGTAGGCATCTCACATATAAAGTAGAGGAAGATGGGCACGAACATTAGCTCAGGGCCAGGCTTCCTCAGCAAAAATAGGAGGACTGGCAGTAGTTAGCTCAGGGCTAATCTTCCTCAAAAAAAAAAAAAGATTTTTCTTTCTTACCTGATTTTTTGTCATCTTACTCTAGGAACTTTGACGTTCAATAAGCAATTGTGGAATGAATAAAAGCATTTAAGTTCTTCCATTCAATGTGCTCCTCATTGTGAATGAGTTCCTGAAGGCATGGACCAAAGTGTGTGTATTTTTTTTACCCATCTTGCCTATCACAGTACTGAGCACACTATAGGTACACAGTATATATTTATAAAATGAATACAAACTTATCAGATCAGTATGATTGAATATTTTATAATTTCATGCATGTCATAAAAAAGATATTGAAAAACCTCTCAGCAGAATGAAATATTTTTCACTGTTTGTGTTTAAAAAGAGAATGGCTTCTTTTATAATGATGTGTGTCTATTAAATATATGTAGCAGTTTTATTGAATAAACCACACTGTATAAATAGAAGTAGAAAATAACTACTATTTTCCAACACATTCTGTTAAAATCATTTTGTCAGGTTCTTCCTGTCCTTGAAAGAAATCACAGGATAAGTTCCATTGATTTCCCAGGTGTTTAAAGATGATAAAAGTCAGACTCTTGCAGTCATCATAACATTCTGATTTATTTAGCCTGACTTCACTTAGATTTCTTCTCCAATAGCAGCTGTCTTGATCAGAGAGGTATTTCCTGACCAGTCTGAGTAATAGCAAGCTTGTAGCCTCTTTATTCCCTTGGTCTGCTTTATATTTGTTCATAGTTTATTGTCTCTCTTATTTAGCTAGAATGCCAGCTCCAGAGAACAGGGATATTGGCTTTTTATTCACTTATATATCCCCAACACCCTACCAGAGAGCCTATGACATCATAGGCACTCCATAAATATTTGCCAAGTAAATGAAAATATTAATGAAGTTGGTAATATAAAAACCCTGTTCAGTAAAACTTCTCCCTCCTCCTACCCTCATCCCCATCCTCTCCAAGGGATCTTTCAGGCTTAGATACAGGCAGTGGAGACAGGATGGAAGAAGGTTGATTTCTTCTTTCTTTTCTCTCTCCACTCCCTCACCTTCTTGCTATTTCAAGGCGTCTCTTAGTGCTTCAGAATTAACAAGACTTCCCCACAGATTCAATTTCAGTCTGCAAGCGTAGGTGTTTGTAAAATTCTTCAGGACCTTGGCTGTAATGTGTACCCATGATAATGGAGGTCCCACCTCCATAACCAAGGTTCTGAGTTGGGCTTATGGGCGAGAGGACTAGGGGAAGGCAAACGCAGCTGTAACATAGAACTTACTCCTCAGGAGACTGTGGAGGCACAACTGCTCCATCTTTCTGCCCAGGGGCCCTTTCTGGGAGAGCTCTTCCCACTGCAGATTTCCGACGTCCATATTCTTTAGCTGCCTTTAGTGTCCTCTCTCAGCCTTGAGCATAGGCTGGCCTCCCCACGCACCAGCTCTTTAGGCTAGGGGTTCTCACACATTAACGAGAATCAGAATCACCTGGAAAGTCTGCTAATCACAAGCTTCCATTACAAAAAATCTGGGGTGGGGTCCCCAAATTCACACTTTTAGCAGGATCTCAGGCAATGCTGATGCTGCTGGTCGATGGACCACACCTAGAGAACCACTGCTTTAGGTAATTTTCTGATTAGGATTTAAGACTAACCCAATTCTACTTCCTCTCACAGGAATCTCACATATCTCGTACCAGAGCTGGTTCACAAATACAGTTTACTCTTCAGCAACTCAGGCCAAAATCCTAGGAGACATCTGTTAGACCCTCTAAGCATTTCTCCTGAAGATCCATCCACTCAGCCTAAAACAGAGGGAAAGTTGCCCTTTCCACCCCATGGCAGCAGGGCTTTGGGGACACAGAACACACAGAAAACTTTTCCCAAAGAAATGCTCACCTCAATACATACTTATGTCACTGGGTGATCACTCAAGGAGTGAATCCAGATTTCCAACCTCTAGCTCCTCACCTGAGGATAAGCAGACATCAAACTGGGCGCAATGTTTTCAGTCTTTGGGACCCCACCCAAAACAGAAAGACAGCAACTCTACTAGGGTCCCTTTACATATATATGAATAACAACTTTGAGAAAACATAAAATGAAAATAGCTTTGGGCTTTTTTAATGTCAGAATTGAATGTAGAATAGACGCTAGAAAAAGTTGTCCATATTTCCTATGAGGGGAGTGCAAGTTTTCCTTTCTGAGCTTTCATACTTCATCTCATTATAGCAGAGTAAGAACAAGGATATATCATATTTTGGTATCCAATAACATAGCATCATCTGTTTATATTCAACAGGTTAAAGAAATTCTCAAGAATAAAGAAATTGTGTTTATTGTAGATATTCTCCAGTGTGTGGAAATTCCTCACCAAATTTCCAAGTGTTTGGTAGGCTCTGAGATGGATCTATCCCTTCGGGGACCCCAAGTTTGAGAAACGGGCATCTGATGCCAAAATTTTATCTACACAATTATTCTGATACTATGTAAAAATCGTAGTCTCGGGACACATACACACAGTATACACTTATAGTCTCATAAGATCTAAAAGTTCTCTTTCATTCATAAATGGAAAATTAATATGGAATCTCTTCATGCTTTAGTTTTCATTTCCTGTATAATTTTTTACATTACTCAATGAGGTTGCTGTTGTCCCTTCCTAGCTCTTTTTCTTATAATCATATAAAATTTCAAAATTTCACATAGCATCAGATTCCAGGATTACAACACTATTCCTCAGACATAAAGAATTAGAGTCTTTTGGGACTGGCCCCGTGGCCGAGTGGTTAAGTTCGCACGCTGCGCTGCAGGCGGCCCAGTGTTTTGTTGGTTGGAATCCTGGGTGTGAACATGGCACTGCTCATCAAACACGCTGAGGCAGTGTCCCACATGCCACAACTAGAAGCACCCACGATGAAGAATATACAACTATGTACCGGGGGGCTTTGGGGAGAAAAAGGAAAAAAAATTTAAAAAATCTTAAAAAAAAAAAGAATTAGAGTCTTTCAGAAGAAGCAAGTTTGCATGTTTAAACTGAATGTTAGACTGTTATTAACAAATAAAACTGTCTGCAATAGTTTTTTCCACTTATCCTTAAATTCAGATGGTAAGACTATAAATTACAAATTTAAATTATATTTTTTCTATTTATTGCTTCTGCTATTTCCTAACTCACATCTACGAAGGAAAAACAACCATAAAACAGTCAGAACTAACCAAGGAGGAAAAAAGCTCATAAGATGTAATAGAGAAACTTCATTTTCCTAGTATTAAATGTAATACTAGTTACATTTCAAGATAAATTAACATCTGATAAAAGAAATCAACAAAATGATTGCCTCTGGGGCAGACAGGAGATTGACTGGAAAGGGGCTCGTGGTAAATTTCTGGGGGAATGAAAATGTTCTATATCTTCGTAGGGGTGTTGATTACATAGATACATATATTTGAAAAAAACTCATTGAACTGTTTAACATCTGTGCATTTCACTGTATCTATTTATACCTTGATAAAAAAGAAATAATCAGTTCTAAAAAAAAGAAAACTGTTATCAACAGTCTGTGTTACTCAATATTTCTTTATATGGCAAAGTAAAATCATCTATTTTTCAACAGCATTTTATGAAAGAAACACTGATAATGATTGAAGAAATACCTATCTTAATAAAAGTTTAAATGTCTCACTCCCTAGTGGCATTATGATCTGAAGAATAACCCTAAATAATTTCTTCTTGGATGAATTATTGAATTTACTTGTCATTAAAACTCATATTCATGAGAGACCACTTGTTTTTTCTATAAGATATAAAGTAATGTTTTGATTTTCTTTCCCTGCTTCATTATGACAGTTTCTAGGGAAACCAAGACACCAACATAGTAAATGAGTCTAAAGAACATTTCCAAGAAGAAAAATGTTTTTATTTATCTGACCTCTTCGTTAGTAATAATGAACCAAATATCTAAATGTATATTGTTCTAAGAAAAGAATATAAGAAACAGAATAGATATGAACCATTACTTCCTATGATTGTTTGATATTCAATCTAAGAACTTTGAATCAAATTCTATATACATATCCAAAGGGAATAATGTAGGTATGGATTTCAGAAGAGTAACATCTGCTAAATGTAACTGTAAACATATGACATTTGTAAAAAGTTTTATTAAGGTAATTGACATACAATAAACTGTACATATTTAAAATGTACTATATAAGACGTTTTGACACTTATATATAACCTTGAAACAAGTCAAAATAGTGTTCAAGTCCATAACCCTCAGATTTTTCCTCAGGGCTCTTTTAATCCTTTCCCTCTCCATCCTTCCCTCTTCATTCTTCCCGTCTTCATTATGGTACACGTACATGTGCATGTAATAGGATTGTTATTAAATATTGTTGTCAAATGGTATTCCCTTGTGTGTATATTCCACCATCATATTACTCACTCATCTATTCATGGACATTTGAGTTGTTTCTTCCAATTCGAGGCTGTTAAAAATAGAGCAACTTTGAATAGTCATGTACAAGTCTTCACATGAACAAATGCTTTACTTTCTCTTAGGTAAATACTTAGAAGTGGAATAGTTGATCATATGGCAGATGTGGATTTAACTTTTTAAGACATCACAAAACTGTTTTCCAAAGTTTTGTACCACTTTACATTCCCATCTTCAGTGTACGAGGCTTGGAGTTGTTCTAAATTATCAACAGCACTTGGTATGGTCAGTTGGTTTTTAATTTTAGCCATTTTAAAAGATGTGAAGTAGCTCATTATGATTTTAATTCTTAATTGAGCTGATGAACAATGACTAATAATTTTTTCATGTACTCATTTGTCATCCATTTATCTTCTTTGGTGAAGTGTTTGTTCAAATCTTTTGCTCACTTTGTGTTGGGCTGTTTATTATTGAGTATTTTCAAATAAGCTTTTTATTTTAAAATTGTTTTAGAGTTGCAGAATAATTGTAATCGTATTCCAGAGAGTTCCATATACCCTACACCCAGTTTTCCCTATTGTTAGCATTACTATGGTATGTTTGTTACAATTAATGTATCAGTATTGCTACACAATTATTAACTAAAGTACATACTTATTCCGATTCCTTAGTTTTTATCTAATGCCCTTTTTCTGTTCCCAAATGCCATGCAAGGTACCACATTACATTTACTTGTCATGTCTCCGTAGGCTCCTCTTGGCTGGGACAATTTCTCTGACTTTATTTGCTTTTGATCATCTTGAAGGTTTTCAGGAATACTGGTCAAGAGTTTTGTCCCTCAGTTGAGGTTTTACTGATCTTTTTCTCATGATTAGACTGGAGTTGTGAGTTTTGGGAGGAAGACCACAGAGGTGAAGTGCCATTCTCATCACGTCATGTCAAGGAGACATGCTATCGATATGACATCACTGATGGTAGTAACCTTGACCTAGCTGAGGTAGTGTTTGTGAGGTTTCCATATTCTAAAGTTATTCTTTTTCTCTTCATTTCCATACTGTTCTTTTAGAAGGCAGTCACAATGGGCATCCCACAGTTAAGGGATGGAGAATTAAGCTCTTCCTCCCTGAGGAGGAAACATCTATATAAATGACTTGGGATCCTCTACCAGAGTTCTGTCTATTCTACCCCAATCATTTATTTATAACAGCATGGATCCAATTTTATCTTCTACTTTGGGCTACTTTCCAATTCTACTTTTTAATTCTGTTTTTGTCTTGCTCCAGCTTTGGCCATGGAGACTCTTTTGCTGGCTCCTGTATCCCTTGGACACACTTGCATTTTTTTTTAGAATCCCTTTACATTTTGCCACCTCAAGATGTGAGCTTCCAGAGTTTTGTCCTTATGCAACTTATGTTTTTACTCTCCGTTTCCCTCTGAGCAATCCTATTCATCTCTTGTATTTTCTTTTTTACTAATACTTGCTTATAATTTCACTCTCAAATTTATAGCAATAGCTGCCCAAGAACTTCTAATTTTGATATTCAACTGAGAACATCTTCAACCAACTGGATTCTGTAAAATTACTCCAAATATATTGTATTCCACATTAAAGTCATCGTCACTACCACCTCAAAGTAATTCTTTCTCCAATATCCAGTTACTGACAAGGACGTCCACCCAATCATCAAAATTAGAGTTTTTATTGTAACAAATCATTTCATACAACTATAATGTATCTATCCAAGGACATTCTAAAAGAAAATAACTTAGAAATGTGGATAAAAATGAGTGATAGATACCGGAAGTAAGTGCAAACATGCGGCAGATAAGAAAAAGAACAATACTCTTAGACAAAGCAGAAATTCAAGACAGAATGGAATAAAAGAAGAGAAATGAGAATGATTTAATATAGAATAAAATGTATAATCCAAAATAAAAGTAGAGCATAATGAACTTACATGTAACAAAAACAAAATCACCAAATATTAGCATCTTCCAAAGATGACCATTTAGATTTTTCCTATGATTCGCCTAATGTTATATTATTACAAATATCATTGATGTAAATGAAAATCATTATAATTCATCTTATTAATTACTTAGCCTGCACTGATATAAAGGATTTGAGATTCTCCTTTTGAGTTTATATCTTCTTACATATTGGTGGCCTGAAATAGGGCAGCTCTTAAGATAGAGCTACTATAATTAAAAATATACAAAATACCAACCAAATCTTTTCATCTCAGTTATCACTTATCACTCTCCTCATGAGTTTTATATTTTCAGTCATAAACTGAGGAAGCAGGTCTTTTACATTATCCAGTTACTGTCCTGAAAAAACTGAAGATAGCCTGGCTTTAAAAGAATCCTGTCAATTTCAGAATTTGGAGCCTATATTTAGGACAGTTAATGTCAAAAATATGCTTTCAAAGGAGGTTATTAAACAAATATGTGACTGTTAGTAATAGGTAACTGTAAAGAAAAAAATAAAGTTTTAGCTTTAATTAATCAGATGGACAATATTTAAAATAAACAGGCGCAAGTAACAATAATTATTGACTCAAATGTTTTTTCAGAAAAGATAAATTTTTAATATATTAATAGCATGCCAAAAATCATCATGAAAGCTTAAAAGGTGAGATGAAGGAAGTGAAGCTTTTTGGAGACAGAAGAAATCTACTTCTTGTTTAAAGTACTTCCACCATCTCAGAGACAAGCTTTCTTTTGACTTATTGGTTTTCTTATTGCTGTAATTTTCAATTTTTCTTTTAAAATTTAAAAATACTTTTATGTACTTAAACATATACAATCACCTACGTGATGAAATGACACTACTATTCAAATTTTTCAATTTTAGTTTCCCATCTCATATATTAATTGTATCCCTTTGTTGTAAGACTAAGTGTCTACTGCTTTAATTTACCATTCACTTGGAGATTGACAAAGAGAAAATAAATTGTATATGGAAAAGATAGCAAGTTAATTAGTACTTTCAGACTTATATTTGCCTTAACCTCTTCAGAAATTACCCAAGTAATCAAAATGACTTCATTAATTCACTTGCTCTTATTATAGTCCAAGGACTTACAGTCAATTAAGGATCTCGGAAACCAAATTTAGTATTAAATTACAGAGCAACATAATCACTACAGTCACAGAGATGATATTTAAAATTTACACCCATAAAACAGGTAGAGTCTTTAAGTCCAAATGATATGCAGTGAAGCATTGCCTGAGGTTTCCAAGAGCCAGTTCTTTTAAAAGACATCAGTTATTAAAATTCAATTTCCTGGAACATTTTCATGACATCGAATAACTCATGAAACCACTGACAATACGTTTGACCCATTAAATTAATACAGAAAACATAGAAACTTCAAAATAATCATGTGTTTCATGAGAGATTTAAAAACAAAACTCAAGACCTTCAAAAATTAAATATTACATTCTTATATTGTTCTAAATTGGATGTGACCAGAGAGGAGACAATTAATACTTTCAAAATTCTAGACAATTATTCAACACATATAATTATTCCAAAGATTTGCCTTCACTCGTAATAGTCCACAGCTTACTTTTTATATAGCTATTCTTAGTTTATTTACCAAGTAAGTAACAAAAAATGTTTGGAAGTTTTTATTAGTGTATCTTTATGCATATTCCCTGGAGCACAATTTGCTGATAAATATCAAAAGCCTTTTAAATTCATCTGCGTTTTGTTTGACTCCATAATTAAAACTCTTGTAACTGATCCTCAGAAATTGTGGTTTATTATTTTTTAAAAATCCCAAATTATGCAACATTAAAAGTAAATGTTGAAATTTATTTCAACATTCATGTGAAAAATGAACAAAATGTATGTTCAAGAGCACATATTTTATTCCCTACACTTCAAATAAAAAAATTAATATGTTTAAAAAGGCATAAAGCCAAAAGAAAATACAGGAAGGAAGAGGAGACTGTTTAAAAGAAATCAGTAATTTAGAAGCTGAAAAGGAAATGGATGAGTTGTAACTAACTGTCTCAACAGGTCAGGGAAGGCTGAAATTAAGTTTCTGGGAAAGTAAGTCAACAAGAAGCAGCCAGATTTCCTCTAGCGATGCCCCCCGCCTCGGGTACTGGGGATACCTGTGAAGGGAAGGATGCACATAGGATGAAAATAGAAGCAATGGATACAATTATTTTAAAACAAAGCTAAATTTGCAGGTTTCTGTCTGTCTTTTATTTCCTCTTAGTGCCTAGGACAGCCTGTGATCTGGATGGTGTGGTTTGTGAAGATGCGTTCTGCCTCAGATTCCAGACGCCCTTGAACAATGGGTGGGTGCTACAGGGAAAACACAAGGACTGGTGAAACTCATCCTACTGAATACTGATATTCTCATTTCTCCCACTTGCATTTTAGAACACTGAGGGCCAAATTATATTTTTTCTCTCAGGAGATAGGAGAATTCTTGGGACTGGGAGAGGCAGGATAGCGGCATCCTGCATAAAAGAAAAGCCCACCGCAATCATGCTAGAGCGCTGCTGCAAGTGACCAGGCACCACGCATAATTTCCTATGAGCTTTGTAACGCCCGGCTCTTCAAATACGTATGATTAGCCAAGAATCAGCAGATGCTTGACAAAAGCAATCTTAGTGCATTGTGGCAGCTATCATAGAACACCATAGACTGGGGGCTTCTAAACAGAGTAAATTTATGTCTCACAGTTCTGGGGGCTGGAAAATCCAAGACGAAGGCATCAGCGATTCGTCGTCAGGTGAGGGCTTGGTTTGTAGACAGACATCTTCTCGCCTTGTCCTCACACGCCAGAAGGGGCAAGGAGCTCTCTGAAGTCTCTTTTATCAGGGCACTAATTCTGTTCATGAAGCTGCCACCTTCATGCCCTAATCACCTCCCATAGGCCCAGGCTCCAAATACCATTGCATTTAGGGGTTACGTTTGTATGTATGTATTTTGGGGGAACACAAACATTCAGTCTACAGCAAGCACCTAATGTGAAAGACAACCAAAGTAAACAAAGGAAAAAGAACAGGCAAGAAATAGTGTGTGTGTGTGTGTGTGTGTGTGTGTGTGTGTGTGTGTGTGCGCATGCTCACTAACACAAAGATGGAATAATCAAATCAGACTCTAACGAAGAGAGCTTACCCGGTAACAAACTTTACTAATAGTATCAAAGAAACAAAGAATCAGGAGGGTCAAGCACCCAAAGGGGGCTAGGCATTGAGTGCCGCTCCTTTTCTCACATCCAGGCTCTGCTGGGAAGTGAAGGGAATGGGGAGAAGGGAGAAACAAGCCGTGTCTGAGCCTCAGGAGCTTCCCCCTCCCTCTGTTTGACCCCCTCCCCTGCTTGAGCCGTGAGCACAGATTGGGAGCTGAGAGGAGTTGCAGCCATCGGCATGAAACCTCCTTCGCCCTGACCTGGGGAGGTGAGGACCAGCAGATAATCCCACCTTCCCTGAGTTGTAACTGTACCCAGACGCTGTCAGCCAACTCAGACTTTATAAAAATGAATTTTAAAAAAATGGGACACATGCCTTCTGTCCTGGGTCCAATGATGAGGTCCCTAATCATGGATACAGTCACCTCAGGTCAAAGGAAACATTTTAGTTAATGAAACATCTTCATTCCACATTCACATAGTCATATAGCTTACATGGCACTTTCCAGAGAGCCTTGTCCTTTAAGTCCATAGAATCTAGATTTGTTTACTGTAAGCGGTCTAATAAAGAAATCATCCACCTGTTAAATTAATTAAACAAGGAGGCCATTAGACTGAGGTGGCTTTAATGCCTTAGCATTAAGCAAGCAAATTAAGATATGAGCCTGTAATGCCTCCAAGTTAAGAAATAGAAACCTATGGGCAAACAAATCACAGCCAGCCAGACTTTCGCAAGTAAGGCAACTGCTAAAGCTACAGCCAGTCAAATAATCGTCTTGCTTTGCTTCTACCTCTTCTCTGTAGATGTCTGTTCCCAGCTCTTGTCAGCGCAGGGCTCCTAACAGCTTCTGGTTTGGGGCAGACTGATTAGAATCAATTTTTGTTTAAATAAACTCTTAAAAATTTAATATGCTTCAGCTTATCTTTTAACACAGCTAAAATAATTCCATAGATAAGAACTCTACCTCTGCTATTATCATTAGCTTGCTTGCTGAGAAGGTGTTTATTAGCAAGTTTACAAAGAGACTGGACAGGTCTCCCCTGTTTCCCTCATCGCTACTCACATCCTAAAGGGAGAGAGATGGATTGCCAGCCAATGATGGCAATGATAGAAGAGTGTATATACATAGATATGTATGTACACAGTTACGAACTTATGATTGTGTCATCATGGGATAAATAGATATTTTTAAGATTGAAAAAATTTAGTATTTTCTTGAAAAATAATTTATTAAGATAGATTAATATATTATATATAAAATGATAAATATGCACCATCACTGAATAGTAAAGATATGTCCTGTAACTCCTTAATGAAATTAATTTTCTTAACTTTAAATAGTTGAATATTATTTATCTCATCTATATGTCTTTGATATAGGCTTCTCATAAATTTAATGTTTTATATTGTGTGTAAAGAAATAATTGATAGTAAAATTCATGATTCTCTTTATATTCTAAGAGCAAAGGCAGAACATTAATAAAGACGTTCCATGTTGTGCTTTCCTAAAATACTGATTACTGTCTGATTTCTTAAAGCATTTTCTAGTTTATAACTTCTTGAAAAATAACCCATAAATGTGCTATTAAGATGCTAATGTGTCATGCCTAGCAATGAAATCAGCTTTTACTCCACATAGCACATACCAAGTGAAACCAATCTTATATTAACCAATTATTTCAATGTGTTATGCTTTAAACAATTTTTCATGGATGTTAAATAGGATTTAGAGATAGAATTATTTAAGCACAATTGTTCTGTTTTGCAAAAAGCCTGATTTCTACTCTGTTCTTTGATAACTTCTACTTGAAGAATAACTAAACTGGTGGTATTTGCTCTTTATTCGACGATAAATAGAGATAATAGAGAGAATAGAAAGATAATGCTCTCTATTTTAACCTGGTTAACTTTATTAAGACCTAAAAAATCATGGCTACGTCAAAGCCTCTCTTAAACAAATTACAAATGTTTTGACTGTTTACTTTTATTTAACCCAACCCAGAAATTTCCCTTAAGGTGTTAAGATATGGGCAACGGGAGAAAAATGCAATCAACTGAAATAGGACAATATGTTACTTTTCCTGTAGTTTTGTAAGCAGAGTAACCAAATGCCACCTTTCTTAAAGACAGGTTTAAGGGGAAAGAATGCTGAGCCACATGGTAGAAGACGCGACTTCCGCTATTTCTCTGCAGGCCCTGCCCATTGTCCCAACCCTGTAAGAATGGTGCCAGCAAGTAGACTGGGGAATATCCGGTACAATTTGATAAAACTTAAAGAAAAAATGTCAAAAAACGTGTTGTATGCTTTCCTTAATATGTGCATCCAAACTATTAAAGGTAGTTAATCTTTTCTTGAAGAAAAATAAAAAGATAAGAAACTATATAAGTTCTAAATGTCCTCAACAGTTTTGAAACGTTTTTTAAGAGATGGCTCAACATAACACAGTTAAAAGGACAATTATGCAACAGTGTAAACACAATGGTTATTTTGTTTACTCATTTCGGAACAATAAATAAAATTTGCAGGACATTTTACAGTGTTGGGAGAGTAAAGCAACACTGATAACTGGTCAGGAAGAGAGATGATTCATTCCAGTCCAAGGGTTTTGAGTTTTGTGTTTATTATTATTTTTTTAAATGCTCATTAACGAAATTTAAGTTCCGTTGCTTATCAAATTCATAGACTTGAATTTCTTTGTGTGCCTGAAATATTATTTGTAACTTTTAAACAAATTTTTAATTTTATTTTCAAATAATTTTTAAATGTTTTTTCTTGGCTGATTTATTAAACAACAGGGTATCAACACTGTGAGATGGGGCTGTTGCATGAGAACAATGCAGACGTGTTTTTCAGCCTCATGGAGCTTTCACTCCGGGCTGGGACAGAGTAAAACAAAACGCAGATATAAAGTTGAAAACTCTAGTCATTTCTATGGAAGAAAATAGGAGTATTCTAAGAAAGGATATCAGGGAGATCCATTTACTTCGGAGAAGTTCAAGTAGTCTTTTCTGAGAAAGGGATATTTTAGTTGAAATTTGAAGAATCATTAAGACTTAAATAAACTAAAAGCCTGAAAGAGAGATGAGGAGCATTTCAGGAAATGGGAAAGGTTTATGTCCCTGATGCTGAAAACAGCGCTCTTCCACTAGAGAAGGGGAAGAAGGCCAGGGGGCTAGAATTTGAGTAAGATCAATAGACGAATCTGAAATGTTAGATGGGGCTACCATTATTCAGGGCTTGTATGTAAATCAAGGCTGCCTTATTTTATTCTTAGTGAAATTGGAAAACCTTTGTAATGTTTAAGAAAGGCAATGATGTGATCATTTTCAGTTCTGAAATGATTGGTTGAGTTACTGAATGGTAATTGGATTGTATGCAGGCAAAACAAGAATGAGGACTCTAGTTCAAATCCCATTATAAAAATTTAAGAAAGAGACGATGTCAACTTGGTCCAAAGGAGTGACAAGCGAAGGGTCAAGCAGGCTGATTTGAGATGTATGGCCCCCCTCCCATACTATCTTAAATTGTTACTAAATTTACACTTAATAAAATGCATACATTTAACATGTAAAGTTTGATGAGTTTTAGCAGTTATATAAAGTTCTGTAATCACAACACAAGATACACAATGCTTCAATCACCCTAAAATGTTCCCTTAAGGCTTTCCACAGCAGATCCCTGGTCCTCAGCTACCACTGAGCTTATCTGTCACTATGCTTTGCCTTTTCTAGCATTACACAAGAATGGAATAATATAGTCTGTGTCTGACTTCTTTCTTCTTAGCACCTTGTTTTTTCAGATTCACCCACGTTGTTAAGTGAATCAATATTTAATTCTCTATTATTGCCAAGTAGTATGTAACATGAAAATAAAATAATCTGTTTACCAAATCACCTGATGATTGACGTGTGGTTTTTTTCCATGTTTGAGTTATTATAAAGAATGGTACTCTGGATATGTATGTAAAAGCATTTTATGGATATATGTTTTCATTTGTCATGGGTAAATTCGAAATACTGACTCATTTTTAGATAAATGTTTTCTAAATATTTTTGTCTTAATCTGCAGCTTTTTATTTTCTCAGCTGAGTTTTTGAAGAGCAAAATTATTTTCTGTTATAATTGTCGATTTTTATGTGTGTGTGATTTAAGAAATCATTGTCTAACCTAATTCACGAAGCACTTTTCCTATATTTTCCTCAAAAGGTTTTATAGTTTTAGTTCTTACTATTAGGTTTATGACCCATTTTGAGTAAATTTTTGTGAATGGTGAAAAGTAAGGGTGAAAGCTCATTTTCCCCCTTCTTCATGCAGATATCCATTTGTTCCAGCACAATTTGCTGAGAAGACTATCCTTCCTACACTGAATTACCTTGGCACCTTGGTAGAAAACCTTTTTTACCGTGAAAGTATGAGTCTATTTCTGAAATGTCTTTTCTGATTCATTGGCTTATAGTCCTACCTCTCATAAATAAACCACTGTTTCGATTACTGTAGCTCTATATTAAATCTTTAAGTTAGATCATAGTGATTTACATTCTCCAAATTTGCGTTTTTTTACAAAGATTTTTGGCTATTCAGGGCCTTTTGCTTTTCAATATAAATTTTATAATCAATTTATAAATTTATTAAACAACCTTGTTGGTGTTTTGATTGGGTTTACATCAAAGCTAATGATGAATTTGAAGAAAATTGCTATTTTAACAATATATTGAGGATTACAATTCAACAATACATGAAGATCTTCTTTAATTGTTTTTTGTCTGTTTTGAAATATTTTGAAGTTTGAAGTGTCAGTCTTATATATGATTCTCTAACTATATTTCTCTGTATTTTGTGTATTTGATGATATTGTAAATGGTAACTTTTTAAGTTTCGCTTATACCTTGTCCATTTCTAGTATATTTGTACCCTGTGACCTTGCTAAATTTACTTATTAATTTTACTGACTTTTTGCTGATTCATTAGGAATGTCTATGTGTACAACCACATCACCTGAAGATAAAGAGTTTTACTTTTCCCTTTCAAACACGTATATCTTGTATTTCTTTCCCCTGCCTTGTCCTGGTGAGACCCTCTAGGACAGTGTGGCATAGAAGTACTGAGAGTGGATATTCCTGTCATGTTCCTCATCTTAAACAGAAAGAATCGAATCTTCCACCACTTAGTGTAAAGCTAACTGTAGATTTTTCACAGATGTCTTTAATCAGAATGAGGAAGTTACTTCCTCCGCTTAGGTTTCATAAAAGATGAGAGTTTATTTTTTTCAAATGCCTTTTTTACATAGATTGAAATACTCATCTAGTTTTTCTCCTTCTTTCTATTTATTTGATGCTTTATATTGATTGATTTGCAAATGTTATGTTGACCTTGCATTCCTGGGTAAATGGCACTTGGTCACCATGTATAATCCCTTTTATATATTGCTAGATTTGGTTTGCTAAAACTTTGCTAAGGATTCTTGTTTGTATATTTATGAGGGATATTGATCTGTGGGCTTTTTCCCCCTTGTGATATATTTTTTCTAGTTTTATTATCAGGGCAATCCCAGCATTATGAGGTTTCTGGAAGTGTGCATGTTATTTGTTTAATTATTTTTCAATCTGAAGTATTATTTATTATTTATTCTAGACGCTTATTACTTATTTATTAAGTATCGATAGAATTTCCCACTGGAACCATATGAGCGTTGATGTTTTTTGAGGATATTTTAAATTATGAACTACTTTTGTTTAATTGAGGGAGGGCTATTAAAACTTTCTATTTCTGGGACCAGCCAGTAGGCATAATGGTTGGGTTTGCATGCTCCACTTTGGCAGCCTGGGCTTTGCAGACTTGGATCTCGGGCGCAGACCTACACACTGCCCACCAAGCCATCTGTGGCAGTGTCTCACATACAAAAATACAGAGGAATGTTGGCACAGATGTTAGCTCAGGGATAGTCTTCTTCATAAAAAAAAAAGAAACCTTTCTATTTCTTCTTCGGTCAGCTTTGCTAGTTTGTGTTTTCCAAGGAATTTTGTTGGTTTCATATAATTTTTCAACTTTGATTAAGAGGGAAAACTGAATGCTAAACATTTTTTTAAATTTTTGAATATTTATATTTTGCATAGTGCAAAATATTGCAATAGCAATACTCATTTCAAAGTAACAGCATAAAATCATATCATTTTTCTATTAGCTTTTTTATACAAGTAGTGTTTACTTTGAAAAAGATTATGCTGATCATCATTACATCTATAAATTCTAGATTAATATCTTTAGCGTTATTCTATTTTTGTTTTTCACAAAAAGTCACTTTTTATTTCACTGAAATTGTCGGAATAAATTTATGTTTTGTCCAAAAGATGATTAGAATTAGGAGTAGTTCATGAGAATCAACGTAGCATATTTTGTTTCCATAAAGTTTGCTTTCCTCTCATCACCAAGACGTGCTTTTTAACTCAGGAAGGGCAAAGAGGTAGCAATAGGCTTCAGAAGGCTTCAATGGCTGTCTGAAAGTTACTGTCAGTCTCATGAGATTATTTTTGGTTTTATTTTGTTTTAATAATGACTGGATCATTGTAGATAAAAGAAATGTGAATAATATATACCTATGTGGATGATATCTGTAAAATTCTTTTGTTGACATTACTATGTTTGTGAAGAGAAAAGTAACAGGTTCTAATTTGCACTGTAACTTCATAATATGCCTCAATGATTTTATACATTTATTCTGAGAAATAGAAAAGCAGCCCCTGGCATCCAGGAGCTGTTCTGGCCCTCACAGCTAGATCTTGGTGTTTTCCTGTTGAAGATAACCAATCTTACAAGACCTGAACATCAGACGGCCTCCATCTGTGGCCTAAATGTCTCAAGACAAAGTAGTTTCACTCCATAATCATGTTTCAACAAAGACACAAATATGAATGTTATACAAACCATAAAATGATTAAGTGCCCCCTTATCCTGGCTAAAATGAGTGACTTCCATGTCTTAATTAATTACAGCTTTAACCTTTCTTAATTTCTCCCCTCTTACGGATAAGATTTATTAAGATTTGGAAACATAGAATTGACCCCATTTCCTGACAGCATCCAATATCATGTAAAGCTCTGGTTCCTTGAACTCTCCCCAAAATTACTTAGCATGAACACAAATCTTACAATTAGCACTTTCTAACATGCTCTTATGATGACGCCCACAGTTTCCCGTGCTATGATCTCCATTGCAATGAGTTATAAACCCAGCTTCTTCAACTATGGGTGTGTACCTCGTAGTCTTTGAGTGGAGAGCCTTGACAAATCCAATTAAACTTTAAACAGAAATGATATTTCTTTTAGCTATACATAGTATATTCTAAGGTGTTTTACTAATCCCTCTAGCCTCATCCTCAAATGCCGGTTGCTATGGTAGCAGTATATCATCTTTGACAATGAAAAGAAAACCAAGCTAATTATAACTTTAAAGAGCTATTTGAACTCACACTGAGATAAGTCTACTTTTAACTTCTCCTTTAATGTATTTTAGTAAATTCAATTAGTGCTGTAGAACATATATAAATTCATACTTAACTGTGTTCACTTTATTTACTGCTAAAATATTAACAGTCACCACAAAATACATTAACATTGATTTCATAGTACCAGTTATAAATTAATATGAGTCCTTGGCATATAAATATGTCTACAGCCTATTAATAGCAAGATGGAATCTTTTAAATGGTTATTGCATTTACATTAAGTTAGAGTTTTTAAAAAAATCGTTTGACTAACTACAGAATAGGCCACACTAGAATCAGACTTAGAAAGTGATATCAAAATTGCAAATGCCTTTATATATACTCAAAACTCATATCATATGTTTGATAACCTAATAGGTAAAATTTATGAATATATTATATTCAAGAAATCATGAAATTTTGTTGTATTAATAAATGTTTATTCAAGTACACATTTGTATAATTTTGCATCATGATTAATTTGGATACATTGTCATTATAGTTATAATTTTCAGTAAATATTGAAAGAGTTTTATCAATATTTGGCTTATAGTTCACTTCCATTCCATTAGGGATGGAACTTCTTAACATTTTAATCAACTAATCACTGAATTTTTTTTTAAAAGATCGGCACCTAACATCTGTTGCCAATCTTCTTCCTTTTTTTCCCCAAAGGCCCCCAGTACATAGTTGTATATCTTAGTTGTGAGTCCTTCTAGTTGTGGCATGTGGGACTCCCCCTCAGCATGGCCTGATTAGCAGTGCCATGTCTGCACCAAGGATCTGAACTGGTGAAACCCTGGGCCACGGAAGCGGAGCATGTGAACTTAACTGCTCGGCCACAGGTCCAGCCCCTAATCACTGAATTTTTAAAGCGTTGCAAAATTTTGTTTGTATTGGACATAGTATCTATTTAGACTAGGTCTATTTTAGCCTCCACTTGTTAAAATGATACGAGTATTGTCTTCTCATATCTTAATTAGTTAGCTTAGGTCTACAAAAATGTAAATTAGTTGGTCTTTTTCTATATTTGTCTTTCTGTAATCCTGTTTTTCTTTTCATATAATTATTATAATAATAGCAATAATTAAGGCAATCATTAAGTCTCCAGCTACTTATAATACTAAAATGTATTATAAAATGTGTTATAAAATGTATTATAAAATGGGTATAATACTCAAAATGTAAAAATACATTATTTTCTCATCTTTCGAAGATGAACCTTGTCATTTGCACATGTCTACTAGCCAACATATCGTTCCTATTTTCTTAACTTTAAACGTAGCACATATTTTTAAAATTAAATATATTAATCATCTCTTTTATCATTTAATTTTTTCTTTTATTCTATAGTTTTCAATACTTTAAATATGTTCAATTGTTTTATTAGTGACAATTGTCCTATTCTAAATACTTTGTCTCATGCTCTACCAACTGAGCTATCCAGCCACTGGTTATTCTAGATACTTTACATCCTCCAAGTTTGTTGAGTGAGAAATTTATGTTACCAGAATAAGAAAATAGATTTCAGATAAAATATATCATATGTTTTTACTGAAATAATTTTATCTTCTAGTAAGTGTTCTTACCACACATACACAGAAAAATATTAATAATACAAGGGGCAGGAGGAAACTGTGGGAGGTGATGGATATGTCTATGGCCTGGATGGTGGTGATAAGTTCAAGGGTGTATACTTATCCCCAAACTCATCTAGTTGTACACATTAAATATGTATAGCTTTTTGCATGTCAATCAGACTTTATTAAAAAGAAATAAAGAGGTTTAAAAAAAAACATAGCAATCTCCAAGGTGTATTGATTTTATATCCATTCCTGTTTGAGTAAGGGATGGTAGGTACACAATTAAAAGAAATTAAACAATAAATATTTAAAACCTAACAAATTTGTAGTTCATAAGAAAAAGGCTAGTACTATTTCCAAAAACAAAACAACATTTAAAAAGACACAATGATGTCATTAATGACTTTCTCTTATTCTTCCTTCACTCTTTTTTAACAATTAAAAAATTTTCTTTGATAAAGAACATTAGCTTTTAAGAAGGCTGCCTTGCCAAGAAACATACTCTATTTCGTTGAATTATAGTGATAAAATATCTCTTTTTACTGTAGGAAAAAAGCTCTATTTACTTTTCAGAAAGGCTAAATATATATTCTCAAATGGGATATGCTGTAAATGACAATATGCTGTACTTTTCAGTATGGAAATATGTGTGTGGTTGTTCAGGATTGAGTATGCTATGCTGCTCTAACAAAAAGATCGAGAAATGGAGATACACAATCAAAGTAGAAGGACATTCCCTCTCATATCACTGTACTAAAGTAGACTGATAGTCCAAAATAGACGGGCAGTTATGCTCCGTAGGGTCATCATGGGAGGCACTATAGGAGCTATTTGCTTTTCTTTAAATATATCTCCAAACCCTATGGTCTCTCATACATAATTCTCGGTAAAAGGAAATTCATATTAAACAACAATGCAAACTAATTAAAGCTGTGTGACTGAGATAGTCACTGTTTTTTTGTTCCTTCTCTGAATTTAATTCCAAACTGTATATTGTAGCAGATGGAATGCTCATCAGTATTTTTGAAATGTCCCTTCCATAAAAATGTCATACTTATTTTTATAGTCATAATTGAGTAAAAGTAAACAAATGTCTTTCTACTAAAATTCAGAAAGCCTACCTAAATGGTCCTACCTGAAAACAGTTTACTCAAATTTCAGACACAGAGTTCAAATGGGAAAAATAACCATTTCTTAACTGAATGATGACAATGTAAAGCTTAGGAGTTGGAAAGAAAAAGAGTTGGTAATATATATGCAGCACATTTGTTCTAATGACATTCTCAGAAATTGTTTGTCTGATATTTTCTGATTTTCATTGGCACTTGTCAGGAAGGGGAAAATTTTCCCCTACCCTTCTAGGTTCTTTTGGTTGGTCTAATAATTAAACTGACAGAAGACAGATTAACAGGAGGGAAAAGAAAAAAAATTTGATTTGTATGTACAGAGGTCTCATAGATATGGGAACTAAAGAAATGACCAAAGCAAGCAGCTTTAGTACTTTTTAGGCAAAGAAACAAGAAATTTGTGAGGAATTGACAAGACAAAGAAACTTAGGCTTGCATCATAATTAGTGAAGAAACTAAGCAGAGTTTGTTTACATAGCCTTCTCAGCGCTGAATTGCCCATCTCTGGTGATAAGGACGTCTCTCCGCCTCCTGGTGCAAGGAGGGTAGCTTTCACGTGTGAGGTTTATTTTCCACTTTCAGAGGGACAAAAGAGGGTTAGAGTGTTCTCTTTGAATTGGCTATTTCTTAAGTAACTTTAATTCAAAATAATCAATATACCAAAGTGACATATTTTGGGGTGGCAAATTTTGCTCCCCTACACACTCTAAAGGGAGAAATCATGCTGATTATAACTATATAAGCATCCGATTCAACTGAATATGATGTGTCATTATGACTTACTATTTGGTCATTGTACATTACATAGCACTATTTTATCAGATTGCATTCTTTGAGTTTATATCCAAGAATCTACTCTTAGTGTCCAGATAAATGTATTTTTCAATACTGCACAACTCAGGAACAAATTCAGGATCATGATGAATTTCTCTTAGAAAAAATCAGCCAAAGAATATTTACTGAATGCCATCTATGTGCCAAATATTATACAAGGGACAAAGTGAGACAACATTGAAGAAAACATACAACAATTCCTGCCTTCGAGGACATTACATCTTTTAGGTGTGAAGATGGAAATTTCAGTAAATCTATATGGTAGTCTCATTTCTTTCTAAGTCCTACTTACACGATGGCATGTGAGAAAACACTTTGAAGAGAGAAGGCACTGGGATATACTAATACCCTGGCAAAGAGCACTACAGAGAGAAAGTACAGCTTGTGCTAATGTGCTATGGTTGGAACAGGCTAAGTGTGTTCAAGGAACAGCAGAGAGACTGAGATGGCTCCAGACAGTGAATGAGGAAAGAAGAGGAGAGGAGGAAGTCAAAGAGACGAAGGAAGTAAGACAGATCATATGCCG
The DNA here is from genome assembly GCF_021613505.1 of Equus quagga. Taxonomy (NCBI): domain Eukaryota; kingdom Metazoa; phylum Chordata; class Mammalia; order Perissodactyla; family Equidae; genus Equus; species Equus quagga. The sequence goes on along the minus strand of NC_060275.1, from coordinate 10,900,073 downwards.
CTGTAAGGTCTTTGGTTTTTACTCTGAATGAAAAAGGATGCTGTTGGAGGGTGTTGAGAAGAAGAGTGATGTGCCTTACAAATGCTGTTCTACTGCTTTGTAGTGTATATTGTACCAGGACAAGTGGGCAAGCAGAGCAACCAGTTAGGAAGTATTATAATAATAAAGGGAAGAAATGACAACAGATGGATGATAGCTGATAGATAGATAGATGGATCCTGCTATCACTAGAGTGGCCTCTTGGAAACCTGAATAAGGGCAGCCAAAATGTACTTCAAATATGGTAAAATATTTTTTTTAATATATGCTATTCAAATCTCCCTTTTCTAATTTTTTAGTCATGTCTGGTCATCTTTTTCTTTTGTTTCTTTCATGAGGTCTACATTAATAAAATTTTACCTTTTAGGTTTTCTATATTCTAGGAGTGTTTAGTTTCTAGAGAAGCACTGTGTGATAGAACTTTCTCCAATGATGGAAATATTCTCTTTGCTGTTCAATATGGTAGCCACTAGGCACATAAGAGCCCTTAGAATGTGGCTTGTGTGATTGAAAAACTAATTTTTTTTAAGAGAAAGATTCACCCTGAGCTAATATCTGTTGTCAACCTTCCTCTTTTGTGTTTCCTTCCCAAAGTCCCAGTGCATAGTTGTATATCCTAGTTGTAAGTTGTTCTGGATCTACGTGAGCTGGCGCCACAGTGTGGTAGCTGACAGACAGGTGGTGCGGTTCTGTGACTGGAAAGCGAACTTGAGTCACCAGAGTGGTGAGTGCTGAACTTTAACCACTAGGCCATCAGGGCTAGCTCAAAAAACTAACTTTTAAGCAATTTAATTTAATTTGTATTAAATTTAAATGCACATGTGGTTAGTGGAATCTATTAGACAGTGCAGTTCCAGAATATAATGGCTAGCTCCAATGTGGAGGGAGATTGCTATTGGAAGAGTTAGGTATTTGAAGATGAATTCTGGGGTGCTATCAATTTTCTATTTTTAATCTGAGTAATGATTAGAAGAGTTTTCACATTATAATTATTGGGCAAATATGCCTTATGTTTCATGGATTTTTCCATGTTTTATTATTACATATAAACACAAACCAACCAAGTTGATGCAAAGAGTGAATGGATAAGAGCACATTAATTCTACAAATCCATTAACTAAAGGAAAACCAAAAGCTTTATATAATTGAATTTATTTGTATTTATTTATTATGCCCTGGGAAAGACATAACATGGTTTTTAGATCAATGTAAACTGAGTGGGCTCAGTAATGTGTGTGGTGAAAGAGATTTTGATTTTAGCTTTTTTTTGTCTTTATGTGGTAATCAGATTTGCCCACAGCTATCTCAATGATATCTAAATTACAAACTGTTATATTAGAGCACGAACTCAGAAAGCAGACAGTAGAAGAATGACAAGGAATTAATGTTAACCACAAGTGGAAAAAAGTTATTGTTTTGGTGAGAAGGCCATTAAATAATAGAAGAGCACAGTGACCTCTGTTATTGAAAGATTTTCTGCTTTTAATTTGATAGGAAAATCTTTAGAAAATTATTTCATTTTTGCCCCTATTTTCTCCAAAGTTTTAATTTATTACACCAGTATTCATCCCTTGGAGGGACGATTAAAGTGTCTCAGGTTTGGAGTTACCTGTGTAGACAGTAAGACTATAAACACACGTTGAGTCCACAGTCAGTTTTAGAATAGCATCAGCTCTCTTTCATCCCTGCACAGAAAGTGATAATTCTGAAGTCTTGGGATATGTAAAGAAGATGTTTTAGAGACTTCTGGAGATCATTTAATTCAATATGCAGACTACTGGTCAATGGAACGTAAAGTGATTAATCAGACAACTTTACATTAAGAATTTTAAGTGGTCTAGAGAAATGTATTTTTTTCAAATTTGACAAATTAATAAAGTTAGATATCAGTTCACTCAGACATAAGTGACACTAAAGAAATGAAGAATAACAGCAACCACACAAAGCTGCTTTAGCCTGCTCATAGCACATTCTTGCCTTAGAGTTTCTTTCACTATTCATTTAATAAAATAGTTTTATTCAAATTATATTTTCTTTATATTTAAACTATGGCACTTATTAGCTACAGTAAGGGAGAAAGAACTATTCCTCTACCCTCCAGGTCCTTCTGGCTTGCCTGAGAATTAAATTGACATGAGACAGAATAACAGGACAAAATCAAACAAAGTTTAACAACATGTACACATGGGAGAAAACCAGGAAAACTAAGTAACTCACTTAAATGGAGGAAGCTGCTACCTTAAATACCATCTTCAGCTAAGGACAAAGGAGGATGTTGAGGGTAGTGGTTTGAAACTTCAAAGGGTAGGAAGGCAATTTACATGGAGATGGAAAAGCAAATGTTTGATAAACAAATGTTGACCACGCCTTGTGAAGGCAATGATAGGTGGAGAGGATTTTGACTAAAAGGCCCTTGCTAGGTTCCTCCCTGTCCATCACACCTAGTTCATATTATACTATGGGTATCTATGGTGTTAGCTCCTTCCTGGAACAGGCCTTATATCTTAAATTCCTTTAGGCAGTCAGGTAGAAGGTCAAACTTTGCTTCAGAGCCTTTTGTTCTTAAAAATAATCAACCCAAAGAGACACAGTTTGGCGTGGCAAATTCTGATCTCTTACACTACCCATAGTGTTTGGAAATTTTTCATTTTACAAGCTGAAATTCATATTCGTATACACTGAGGCCTAATTTGCTTTGCAATAATAACATGTGTTTTTGTGTTACACATAGTGGTGCTGCCAACACATTGTTTAATGGAATTAGCCACTGCTCTGAGAATCAGTAATGGGATAACACTCATAGCTTCTTGCATTCATATGCAGTATTACCTGACGTAAAGCTATCAAGGTCCAGATTTGCTTTGGTTTTCTTTTTTTGTTACTCTTGTTTGTCTTTCCTTGGCAAATAAGAAATCATTTTAATTAAAGAAGCAATCACATTACTATGTGCAATGAGAATATTCTATTAAAAATTTCATTTAGTTTCAGAAGAGCTATTATGGTTTACACTGCAAGTCAGTGCTATGCAAGTAAATTACCTAAATAAAAACAGGGAAAATTCCTAGTTAACAGGCTTTATGAAAATGATTATATAGGTGTGTTTAATCTCTAGATCATATTAGGTATAATTTTCACTAGGGATGTAATAAGGTGAATAAAAAAGAAAGAAAGAATACCTCTCCACTGAAACAACTTACACACTCTAAGAATCTCTATGAATAATATCTTAATTACTGTTTATGATATGAGAACTCAATGATGTGTGAAGGCAGTGTTAACTTTAATCAATGAGATGCAAAAGTCAATTTAATTGTCACATGATACTTGCTATTACTAGCATATTGATGTGGCACATTTGCATAATGACTCTTTTAAGCAAAAACACCATTCTTTTTTAATTGAATGAAGTTGCTTCATTATTTTCTTAACCTCTATGGACTTTTAAAGGATGTACATCTAGTTTGCATGGGAACAAGTTGGAAAGATCATTGCTTATGCTTTAAGCAGTCCAGCAGAAGCCAAAATAGTTTAATATTTATTTCATTTGCTTAATCAATATTTATTTTATTTTTTCATTTATTTTATTCATTTACTCATTTATTTGACAACTATGTTACATTGTGTCAAGTGCATTGTGGGGAAAGAGAAGTGAGCAAAACAATCTGGCTGTTGAGTATATAAAGGTCATAGTCTATTAGAGGAAAGAAGAATTTTAAAAGGCATTTTAAAAAACTATATAAATTATCTAGTTAAAATTAGGTTAAGTTCTATGACAGAGAGCTACCATGTCAGTGAACCCACATAGCATGAAGACCTAAATTATTAAAAGGAGTTGGGGAGGTCTTTCTGAGAAAGTGATACTTAAAATGTGCCCTGAAAGATGAGAGAAAGAAAGATGAGATGGTATTTGGATTGTGCCGAAGAGAAATAAGGGGACACAAAGCATCCAAATTGACAAGGAATGTGGCATACGTTAAGGTGCAGTTGAAGACTAGAGATCAAAGGAAGAAGGCTGCATTGTTAGCACCTACAAACATAAGTCCCCTACTTGCCACACAAGGGGAGCCAAATGAAAACTGGACACCAGGCTTATGGCAAGGCAAGTGCCTTTATTTCAGGTGATATCAGCCAGGAGATAAGAGTGAGCCCTCAAATTCATCTCATTTTGTCTTGTCTCCCAAAAAGATGGGAGGCAAGGGGTTTTTAAAGTTTGCAAAGAATGTTTCCACTTGTGATGGAAGCAAGGAGTCAATAGCCTTGCTGGTCAGAGCTTTCCCACAGCCTCTGCTTGGCCTTTGGACACCGCTTGCGGAGAGGAGAAGGAAATGGTAAGGAATCCAGGTGGCTGTCCTTGGCTGTCTCTCTCCATGGAGGATAGTGGATTCTGGAGCTAGGGATCCAGGGAGTAAGCAGGGAAAGAGTACTTTGGTTTTAACCCCATATATGCTGGGTTTAATGTAGGGGAACGGATATTAGGGCTGATATGAATTCCCCTCTATTTTATATCCATTCCTCAATCTTGAGGGATTTGGGGCAAGGACACATCCAGCTACTTCCTGCTGAGTCAGGGCATAGGTCGTTCCATCATGTTGAACCAATCTTTTAATAAGGTGGTGATGCAGGTGGGCTCACAAAGTTAGGCCTGTCTCATTATAAGTAAGTAACCATGTATTTAATACGAAGTATTTCTAGAGCAACAAAAAGAAAAAACAAGGTTAAGGTTTGCAGCAAACTATAAATCAGTTCCCGAGCCCAGGGGTAAGCCGATCAAGATTCTTAGAAGTCAGGATCAAAGCATATTTTGCAGTTTGAAATGTCTGTGATTGTGTCATTGGGCATTCAGGTATCTTTCTGAGTGGCTTACCTAGCAGCAGGCATGAATTTCTCTTAAGTTCATATCAATTTGTCCAGCTCCATTTTGCACGGTTTCAGGGAAAAGGGCAGGTTCAGTTCTCAGTGATTCCAAATGAAAATGATGGAAAAATCAGAAAACGTTAGTTTGGAGGTTTGTAGCCAGATATTTTAGGAGACTAGAGGAATTCAGGATCCAGTCCAGTTAACAGATATAAAACAAAAACCTCAAAGACAAGTAATGGAACCAGAATCTAATATCCATGGAAGTGGATTATAGTCTCTATTGAAACATAATTTTTCCCTCTAAAATCAGCCTCGATTTTACCAAACATAGGCAAATTAAGACTAACTGGTTTGTAAAATAAGTTTAGTTTTAATAAGCTTGGCCCAATTATTTATGTAAGTACAGCAAGAACAGCACTTGATCATATACACTCTTTTAAACCCAGTTTGCTGGAAATTTTTATAAGAAATGTCAGATTGAACCTTAAATGCCTCTCAAGGCCAGGAAAGCCACCAATAACTTATCAGATTTTGCCTGCAATAGATACAGATTTGGTGAATCCTCCCTTCTGAGTTCCCCCAAATATCCTGGGGTTCCTTGTACCTGCCAGAGGGAATGACATTCTTTACTCAACCTTACCAGATTACTCGGAACCCAAAAGCAAGGTACCAAGCCAATACTTTCAAGTGGCTTTATTCTACAAAGTCAACCTTCATGCCACAAAAGCTGTCTAGTCACATCTAAGCCTGTATGTTTTTCTCAAACATGACATTCCAGTCAAAGCCTTGATAATATGGCCAGTGTTTCCAATTGTATACTGTTATAAGAAGAAAAGATTCTTATGGAACTTATGCAAATGACTCTATAGCTATGAAAATAAGAATACTTACTTATCAGGAGTTTTCAAAATCTGGAGAGATCAGATAGGAAAAAAAGGTAAATGTTTCAATTTTGTTTACAAATATATAATTTATCAAATTTCTATGTTATAGTTAGCATAAAAGAGAAAAATATTTTCTTAAATCTGAGAAAATAAAACATGGAACATTAAAAAATCAGCAATATTTTGAACAAGAAGTCATAAAAATTATAATCAATCTTATCAGTTCATTTAGTTTTATGTAGCCAACTCTTGATCTTCTGATGGCAGTTTCATGAGGCCGTTAGTTTTTGAGTTATAGGTCTGTAATTTCTTATCCAGCTCAGTTTTAGAATCTGAAAGTTTATCAGAAACCTGCATCCTAGAGTGTTAGAATCTTTTCCATGAATTTTTCTGAAGATGAAACATATTTGCAAAAACATCAGAGTAAAACAACTGTCTGCAAATAATAAAACACTTAAAAATGGCAGTTAACAAAGAAAATTGGCTATTTCTGTGACATATAACACTCTGAAATAACCAGAATTCTGACTGATAACAAGGACAGATCACAATTTTTGTAATGTTATACAATTTTTTAAACATATCAATAATATTTACCCATATAATATCATAGGTCCCCATGAAGCAATGTTTATTTATCCCTTTAACCATGGTGACAGTCAAAGCAATTTCGGTGAGTGTAGAGAATTAAATAGCTGTAAGAAAAATCTTAGCATCTGTAATTAAGGACCTGACTAAAACAATATAGGAAATTTATTTTGCTAAAACATAAAATCCTTATCCTTCTGGTAGACTACTCAAAGAAAAAGACCTTCATAATTTTTTTTACCAAAAGCAGACTAAAAGTTCAGGAAAATTATCTTTTCAAGAAAGAGATGATCAAATTTTAATTTTGTAGCAGTTTACTTTTGACATTTAAATGTATTTACTTAATTAAATTTGTCTTAATTTTAACCCACTTGAGCATGTATAAAACTCCTCAGGATTTTACCTTTATAAACCTTCTATAATTATGTTTTTTCTTTGATTCCCTCCTAGCACTTTAGGACAAACATCTTTTTTCACCCAACAAACAAAAATAGTTTCATTTTTTATACCTTTTTACTGAAAGCATACATTTTATTTTCCTTGGATACAAAGACTCTTTCGTTATTAAGTTTTAGTAGCTTTAATTACATATTTTAATTAGAATCTTTAACCCTTAGAAACCTTAATTTCTGAGTAAAAACTAAGTAAGCAATTATGAACTTTCCTTTACGTTAGCATTCTGTGGCTTGACAAATTCATAAATACCTTTTATAATTGTTAGAAACATGTTACTTTATAGTAATAAAACACAAGGTAGGTTTATTGACAGATCCAAACACTTTTTAGTTTCTCTGTAATAAGAAGCTAAAAGTAGATAAACATAGACATGTTTATCAATAATGTTTTATCGTGTTCCATCTTATCCAAAAATGACCCTGATACTTAACAAGTCTTTTGCATTGGGAGCTGTTTTTTTTTTAAGTGTATCTACCATAAAAAATAATTATTGCTTTCAAAAACTTTTACCCCTTTTTGTCTATTTAGATAATTTTTTCCCCACAGTTAGGTTTAGATTACTTAGAAAAACTTCATGTGACATTAAAGCAATTAGCCATCATCTCAGTTGTTTTAAACGCATACATCATAGCACATATTTATCGTTAAAAAGTTTCTCCAAAAACTTTCATCTTTTTGCATTTATTTAGTTTATCCGTTCTGAACAGTTATATTTAGCTAGTCTATAAAGACCTCATGAGACATTAAACAAAATCAGCTATCATCCTAAGTTATTACTCTTGTTGAGAAATTTTGTAACAGAGATAAACACAAGCTCATTTGACCAGTAAACCCAGGCTGTATGTCTGCATTATATCCAATGCTGATAAGTCTGAGAACATGCCTATTTTAAATTAAACCAGCAAACTTAAACAGGCTTTTATTTACCAAGGATCATTTGATATCATGTTAAATAACTTTGTCTTTCAGAAGTTTTTGCATATTAATTAAAGACTGTATTCCATTATGAGAGGTTTTGAATCCTCTCTTTTAAGGGTGACCCCTAAGGTGGAGTCATCTGAAACAGAAGTTTCCCAGAATGGCCATTAAAATTCCAAATTATCTCAAAAGTTTACTTGTTTTTACTTGCTTATTTTAGATCAGGAATTTCAGGGGAGTTGAAGTGGCGAATCTCAGCAAGAGAAGAGAGAAAAGCAGCAGATTTGGCTTCGGCCACTGGCATGTTTAATTATTGAATTATTTTCTCTTAAAGAGGCAGTAAAGTATTTCTGATTTTATTTAGAAGCCTGAAAAGATTAAAACAGGCTTCCTGCTGTTGTAGGTGGCTTTTTCCAATAGCATACATCAGTTTGGGTAAACTGAAATTGCCCCATTTTGGCCATTTTAAAGTAAGATCTCCTTTAGCATGTTTAATTAACATAGCCTGAAGGGTAGATTTAAATGCTCCTACAGTATCAGGGGCAGGGGAAACGTTCCCCAGTGAGACATAATGTTTATCCCCACTACAATACCATCAGGCAAAACAGATGTAATTATTTTACATAAAGCCCATTTAAATATATCAATTTTTACAAAACTTTATCTTAATTTTTTCAAATTTTATTCTTCTAATTATGACATATAATTTCATTAAGTTTTGGTTTACAATATTGTGCAGGAGAAGCATTCCCAGCTAGATATAACATTTATTCCCAAAGAAAACATCCAGGCAAAGTTGACAGAACCTGTTCATATAATATTAGCTTAAATACTTTAATCTTCATAGTCTTATTAACCTGAGCAGCCTAACTGTTGTCCCAAACAATTGTTGGTCAGGTTTCTCACTGTGATTCCTGCCTCCTGACTTTTTAAACTTTTTCAAACTGAGGTGAATAGAACAAGCCTGTCTGATGTCCTTAAATGTTGGGAGCCAAAAGGGGGTCCCCTTTAGCCCATCCAACCTTAGGCAGTGTTTTATTAAAACTTTTATTTCCACTTTGTTTATGTCTGTTCTATTCATCCCACTTTCCTTCTTAATAACTAGTTAAAGATTTCCTGTTGGGGTGAATCCTTTGACTCTTCCCTTTCTGATTTCTCTTTGTTAACTTAATGTGTTCATTAGCATTTGTAAGACCATGAGAAGCTGAGACCCCAAGTTTGATTAAGTTTTTAAGACTAGTCAATGTATTTTCCTTTTAATTTGGTCTTTTCATAGGTACCAATAAAAGATCTGTTTATGAGAGCTCTCTAAAAATTTTCCAACTTAAGGATTCTCTGTCTGGCCATGTTCTCTCCAGAGTTTAAAGAATATTGTGACCATGTCATGTTACAAAAGAAAATCATCCCTTTTAGACATTGGCTTATGATTGTAATTAGACCATCTACTCAGAATCAGCCCCAATGGGCTCTTCTTTGGGACAGATAACATGTTTCCAATTCCAATATACAGAGAAGACAGACATACAGATCCAGATACGGAAAAGTCAGACACCAGTGAAACGGTTCCCAGGTTGAGAGTAGAAAGTCTTACAACTCTTCCCACTCTGAATGCATGCCCAGATGGCCCCTCTGTGAACAGAAAGGACCCCAGATGGCCCCTCTGTGAATGGAAAGGACCCCAATGGCTCCTCCATGAATGGAAGGGACCCCAGAGGAGAGTGAGGAAGTTCACGGGCATCCCTGAGGCAACTTATCCTGTTTCAGACAGAGTCTATCAGCTCACCAGAAGGAAAAACAAACAAACAAACAGAAATCTAGAACTTGTTTCCTTGACATAAGAAAATGTGCCTAGGGTCATCAGTGCCAGGTCATATGGAAAGTACTGGGCACAGTTACTAGGGCAAAGCACCTAGCCAGCTGCTGGACTGCCTCCCAGGAAATACCAGTCAGCCCAGGTCACAAAGCCACAGGCAAGAGCCTCCTGGCTGGCTTGCCAAATTCTTAGTGCCTACAAACATAGGTTCCTTACCACTCACACAAGAGGGACCAAATAAAAACTGGAACACCAGGCTTATGGCAAGGAAAGGGATTTTGTTTCAGGTGATATCAGCTGGAAGACAAGAGTGAGCCCTCAAATTCATCTTGTTTTTTCTTGTCTCCCCAAAAGATGGGAAGCCAGGGATTTGAAAGCTTTGTAAGGAATGTTGCTAATTGTAGAGAGGGTGGAGTTGGTGGCTTTTCTAGTCAAAGTTTTCCCACTAGCCTGCATTCAGCCTTGGGACACTGCTTGTGGGCAAGAGGAGGAGATGGTAAGGAATCCAGGAGGCTGCCCTTGGCTGTCTGTCTCCATGGTGGATGGTGGATTCTGGAGCTAGGGAGCCAGGGAGTAAGCAGGGAAAGAGTGCTTTGGTTAACCCCATATATGCTGGGTTTAATGTAGAGGAACTGATACCAGGGCTGGTATCAGTATGATGAGGATAGGATGGAAGGCAGGGAAGGGTTTTCTACTCTATCGGTAACTTTCTTCCTGAACTTCTTTCTTTGCTTGGCTCCAAAGACTCCACATTTTTCTTGTTTTGCTGCTAATTTCCCTCTTCTCATTCTCTATGCTTAACCTTCTAAATATTTAAGTTCCATGGGGCCTCATCCTCCAACAGATCCCTTCTATAAATACTTATACTCTCTGGATGATCTTCAGTGTCCTAACTTTAAATATCATCTACATTACAATTACTCTAAAAGGTATGCCTGTATCCATGACCTCTGCCCTGAATCCCAGACTACCCAGAAGTCACCTGCATTTCAACACCTAATGGGTAATTCAGATATAACAGATCCAAATGAGTAATCCAGGTTCCCCCTTCCCCTGCATTCATATTTTAGTAAATAGTGCTAAAGTTCACCAATTGCTGAGACCAATTATCTTTCATTATTCCTTAACTGTCAGGTCAACATCAAAATCCATCAGCAGATTCAGTCATTTTGACTTCTAAAATATATCTCAAATCCAATAACTTATCACCTTCTCCACTACCAACACCTATGAGGACAAATAAAAATTAAAAATAAAAGGATTAATTTTCCCTGTTAAAAATAGTCTGTCACTCCTTCTCTTCTTTCTTAGAGCCTTTCTTTTGTAAATTTGTAACAGTAAATTCTTTCTCTACTCCTTTGAAATTATGTAAATCTTTTTTTTAATAGCTTCTTGTCAGGTTTACAACTCAAGACTATCTTTTTCAAGAGACTGGGTTGAAATGTAAGCATCAAGAGAGATACCACCCATATCTACAGTTTCTGTGGGATAGCAGAAGCCTATTCCAGGTGTTCAAGGCAGGTTCAATCAACATAATCCAACACATCAACAAACTAAAATAAAAGTCATTGATACAGAAAAATCACTTGACAAAATCCAACATCTGCTCATGATTAGGAAAAAAACCCTCTCAACATACAGGAATTGAGGAGGATTTCCTCAACTTGATAAAGAATATCTACAAAACACCTATACCGACCATGATACTTAACAGTCAGAAACTGTATGTAAACTCCTTAAGATCAGTTATATGGCAAGAATCTCTTCTCTCCCCTCTCCTATCCAAAATTGTGCTGGAGTACCTAGTTAATGCATTAGTATAAAAAGTGAAATAAAAATCACTTTACCTCCATGGTCTTTCTCCTAAAAGCACATAAACCCATCCAATGATGAGGAAAGTACCAGAAAAATCCTAATTGAGGCACATTCTGAAACATATCCTACCAGTACTCAAAACTATCAAGGTCAGCAAAAACAAGGAATGTCAATGATGCTGTTAGAGCTAAGAGGAGCCCAAGGAGACAGGACTACTAAATGTCGTGTTGTATCCCAGATGGGCTCCTGGACCAGGAAAAGGGCCTTAAGTAAAAACTAAGCTAATCTGAATGAAATATGGACTTCACTTAATAATAATGTATTTAGGTTGGTTTACTAACTGTAGCAAATGTTCCATATTAATAGAAGATGTTAATAATAGGGGATGGTGTGTGTGGGGTATATAGGAACTCTCTGTACTATCTTCACAATTTTTCTATTATTCTATATTGTTCTAAAATATTAAAAATATTTTTAAAAGGAAACAAGAATAATCATCTAAAAATGTCAATCATATATGATTCTCTCATAGTAGAAACTTTCCAATGTGAAGTATCTTCTATATATTCCCCATTCTCCTCCTACTATTTTTTCCTCCCTCATTCTGTTCCAATATTTTGGTCTCCGTCCATTGAGTCTCAAATTCAAAACTACATCTATTCTCTCTTCCTGAAAAGAAAAACACTTTCTATATCTAATTTCATGACTTTCTCTCTCTCTTTAATCAGAACACTTCTTAGGTGCCACTTTCTCTTAGAGCTTTTCTCTGAAATAAATTAAATTGCATCTAGCCCTTTACTTCCCTCTGTTCTTGAACAAATTGAACAAGGAATTAGAAGTTCAGCAAAATATATCTATTTTTAGTTATTACCAGGAAAATATTATGACTCATCAGCTATGGGAGTTGGAAATAATGAGATGTTAATTCCTACCCCAGGTTATTGGCACAAGTAACCAAGTGAATTAGTAAGTCATGAAATATTGAGATAGGAAGACTGGAAATAGTTTAGACTATGGAGAAATCATGAGTATAGTTTTAATGTATTCACTCAGATGTTGAAAGTGGAAATATGAATAAATATTTCAGTATGTGGATATAGAGGTAAAAATGTGATATTTGAAGCCATAGTGATAGAGTGAAATGATCTGTGGTTGGAATGCAGTTTAAGATTGAAAAAATGAAACACCTAGGATCAAACTTGAGTAACACAAATGATTAAAGGCCTTATAGATGAGGAGACACCAAAAGTAATTGCGATACAGAAGCTGAAAAGTCAGAGGGGAAAAGAAAAGGATGCAATATCTCATGAAAGAAATTTTTCCAAGAGAGAGTGGTCGGTTCTGTTGATACACTGGAGAGGTGAAATTAAAAAGATAAGAGATCTGAAAAGTGTCCTTAGGAACTTTCATGTGATCTTAGCAAGAGTAGGTTAATGCATGGAATAGTGAAGGCTAAATATTGAGAAGCACATTTACAGATGGTCGGAAAATGGAGCCAGAATGTAGTGAAAATTACTTCGTAAAATTTGGCCATTAAAAGCATTAGTTGACAAGAATGAAATCCGGAGAGAATACATTTATTCTTGGAATAGAAGAGATAAGAGTATGTTCTCCATGCTGATTGGAGAGATTTAATAAAGAGGACGAGATCTGGAGACAGAAAAGGAGGACTTTTTGGAGAAAGTCCCGAGCCTGAGCTTGAGTGGCTTGAAGCTTTCTTCTTCACATTGTCAAATCTGCATGCCTGAGAGGAGTGTGTTTTCTCCACTTCCTCTTTTTCAGTGCTCAGATTCAGTCCTTCCTTCTTGAGAAAGTTTGAGATACTCTTTTCCCCTATCCACACTTTTGAGTCTCAGGATGTTTAAGGGAGTGGTTCTGGGTATATAGCCCATTTTTTCAGATCCAATCTCTCCCTGGGTCAGGTTTTCATACACGCTAACCCTAGAAGAGGAAATATGAAAGCAAATTGGGGCCACTTCTAATTTGTGTTTATCAATGTAGTTTTATCATCAATAGAAGCTACTTTGTATTCTATGATTTAAATTCCTGCAGCCTGCATCTCAATTGTTTTAGTACTTGAACTACACTTCAAGGCAGGCATGATTAATCAACTTAAAACCCCACATCTTGTTGTCCCTTCCCTATGTATATACTTATCCTACATCTGGTAGGCACCAGATGTAAGAGTACTAGTCTAGAAAATTGTAACCACAGGACCAGTAACAGAATTTGTCACCCCAAAATATGCCTCTTAGGCATAGGAATTATTTTAGGCTGATTATCTTTAAGAAACAGCAGACGTAGGGAAAAATTCTGAAAACCTAGTAGAAGTTACCCATTTGTAAGGGAAATTTGCAATTATAAGAGAAATCTCCACTTGTAAGGGTGCCTTCCTCCCTGTTCCAGGAAGGAGAGGATGACTAAATCTCTAGAAACTCTTATCAATAGAGAAGGAAATGACTGAAATCTACACAACAACTTTACCCTTGTTTGCTCTGCTGACCTCATCTTAAGAACAGAATGTTAAGGCTACTTTTCAGGGGTGGTGAGCCAGTAGGAGCATGAGCAAAAGAAAAAATTCTGATCTGTCAATTGTAACTCATCCTGCTGGCGCTTCCACATACCAGCCTGCCCTCCCCGATGCCTTAAACCTTACCCATACCCTGGATTTCAAAGATAGATTTGAGAGCCTGTCCTCCTGTCTCCTTGCCAATTGATTGCACAATAAATTTTCTTCCCTCAAAGACTAGTTTACATTGTATCAGCTTCTGGGTTCATGGGTAGAGACAGCCTTTGCTCAGTAATAAAATGATGAGTAAGATGATTCTGCAATACTTATAGCTATAATATTACTTGATCATTAATTTTATCCACACAATGTCTATGAATTTCATCTCTATTCAAGGTATAAAAATACCTTGGTGTAGTCATATCTATAAATAACACTAATGATTAAAGTGGAGTGTTTTATGTTCAGATTAAGCCCTAATGAGCTATCATTGACTCTTTTTTTCTGATGTAGTGACCACGAATGTAAGCAAAACCATTTATTAGTGAGAGATGGCTAGATAACCTGTGTGCCCCTCTGTCTTCATTCTCCAACCTTGTGTACTGTGATATTTGTCCGGGAGCCAAATGGATGTGAACTGCATCAATGGGCTCCTTGGCTTCTATTGTCTCCTTGGGTCCAGCCTGTAGGGAAGGAAGACAATTCTTTTATCCTCTAGGTCCTTCTGGCTGGTCTAAGAATTAAATTGATGTGACAAAGAATAACAGGAGAAAATAAAAGAAAGCTTTGCAGCATGTTTACATGGGAGAAACCCAGGAAAACTCAGTAACTAACCAGAAAGTTGTGCCAAAGTCACCACATTAAATATCATCTTCAGCTAAAAACAAAGGTGAATGTTGGGGGTAGTGGTTTGGGATTTCGAAGGGGAGGAAACCAATTCCCATGGAGATGGAAAAGCAAATGTTTGGTAGCCAGAATCTTGATAAGAGTGGGCTTAGCAAGGACCCTCACAGTCTATTGATCCCCAGAGTTATCTATGGTGATAGCTTGTCCAGGGGACAGGGCTTCTATTTTAAATTCTTTTAAGTAGTTAGGGGGAAGGTCAAAGTTTCTTTCAGTCTTTTGTCTTTAACCAAAGAGACACATTTTGGGGTGGCCAATTCTGATCCCGCAAAAGCCAATAGTCAGCACAAGCAGGAATTGGAGGGAGGGAGTTGAGTGTGGTCGGGGTACTTATTCCTTTGGTTTATTTTTGTAGAGTTGCTAGAGGATGGCTAAATCACTGCACTGAAAGTCTTGGCTCCTGTCGGATGGCTTTCTCTATACTACAGCCTCCTTCTTGGTTCTAGTAACTGCTTCCTTCCCTCACACCTTCACATCTGCTTACCAGCTTGTTTCTCTTACTAGTTACAGGGTACTGCAGTATTCATTGTGGATTCCTTGCATGTTAGTCACTTTGCTCACAACTTATATGAAAAGTTATTTTTAAATACTGTCTTCAAATTACCCAATTTGAGTTTTGCCATATTGGCAAATCATAAGATATAGTTAAGGACTCAATTTTAAGAGGAAAATTTGGGGAAATTAACAGATCAACTTAGTAAACTGTGATTCTTGCTTGTTCATTTAGTAAGTATTTATGGAGAAACTACTGTATGTCAAGAACTCTTCAGGCTGCTAGGTACACATGACTAAGCAAAAAGATCATGGAATATGTGCCCTCATGGAGCTTTGCTTATAGTCTGTAGTAATACTTGACTAGAAACCTAGTAACATCGTCAAGTTTTAAATGTTATTCTCTTTATATATAAGATGAATAAAATACTAAATTTATATTTCTTATGGATAAACTCTAAATCTCTTATGAGCTTATACCATTGAAAACTTTTTTCTAATAGATGTTTTATCACAAACTTCTCTTCTAAGGTTTACTATTTAATACCATGAACAGTTAGAACATACCAACTGCTATAGCAAGTATTTCCATAGCTACATAATACCTAAATATTATAGAAGTTTATTTTTCCACATATAGCAGTGCTATGAGGTAAACAAGCCTACAGGGCAGCTCTCTCCCATGTCATCCATCTTCAACTCATGGGTTCCAAGTTTATCCTGGAAGTTGTCTTCAATCCAGCCAGCCAGAAAGGCGAAGGATCCCAGAGAAAGTTTCTATGGGGCATCCATGAATGTGGTATGTAGCACTTCTGCTCAACTTGGATTTCAGTGATCTAGCAGTCTCTATTGTATCGCATATGGCATAGAGAGTAAACATTCACACACACACATTTGTCTTATATATTTACATATGTATGTCAAAACATATATATATGGAACATTTATGTTTGTATGGAGTCATTCTCATTATATGTACTAAGACTGATGTAATTTATCAGAAAAAGGTGCAAATGCTTCAATTTCAATCATGATTTGTCTAAAGAAGACTGTGCTCTAGAATGTTATTATTAATCAAACTAAACGGAGCTAGAAGTAATATAGATTGTATATCTGGATCTCAGGAGCTTTGGAAGACTTACTGACCTTTTCTATACCTATGCTGAGTTGATCTCAGAGAGTAAGAGCAATAATGGCATACTCCCTGAGCCTCCTTATTTAAACAGGTTTTCTTGATTTTCATGTCCACTTTATGTTCTGCATGACCTGTATTATGGTCAAGCTTACCTGAACTCATTGAAAAGAAAACTAATTCCCTCAAATATAGGAATTTATTGTGATAATATTGAGAAGTGAACCAGCACTTGAAAGAGCCTTGTAATCAAGCCTAGAGACCTGCAAAGTCTTTTAGGATATGGTAGCAGGATCAGGCGATTTCCTCAGGGGCAGGTTTTCATACACCTCACTCTGTGGAGGTGAAAATTGAAATAGTCAACCATCAGTAAGGCACAAGCCTCAATGGATCAGAATAAAGGCTCTAGGCTTAGCACTTTGGTTCCTGATGTAGGAGAGTAGCAAGGGCAGCTGGTGGTGAGGGAGAGATGCACAGGTGCCTCCAAGAAGCAGCTACTTACCCACCAGTTTGAACTTATCTCAATATGAAGTGACAGTGGGGTCATCCCAGTGGAGGACAGCTGAATAGCAGCCCAGCATTACTCACCAGATTATCCTTGTGACATGATTTTTCTGTTTCTCTTCTCTGTCTACATACGATAACACTTCCAGTGGCTTCTCCTTACTATGCTTTCCCTACTTCAGGACATTTCGTCCTCACAACTTCCATAACCTCGTTGCTCATATGGTTTTTCTTTAAACTCTTGTCAAGTATTTCTCAGTAATGTTTGTCCAAATTCCTTAAGGAAGTTCCAGATGGACCTAATTAGTCACAATCAAAATAAGCTCTGTCTTTTGGCAAGGGTTTCATGCCATCTTATTTAGGCTAATGAATACTCCTTTTTATTTTAAGGACCCACCCTCTAATAGTCTACTGAGACCAAAGCATCCAGGTCACAAGACTTAAAGGAAAGCATCCTACATGTAAATAATCCCTGGTGGCCACTCTTTTTAGCAGAGAGACAGAACATTAGGCACAATGAGAATCTGAGTTTCCTTTCTAGATCAAACGTGCTGTAGTGCTCTACAGATCTAAAAACCTCACCTTGTTACAATATTATTTGTTATTTTACTTGTGAGAAATCAGCTAGAAAAATAAAATAATATTCAGAGATTTCAGCAAAAAGCATTTTATTAAGTGTCCTCTAATTCCTTTTCCAAAATTATTACCGCAACCATGTCTAGGCAGAAATGACTTTGGAGAGAGAGAGGAAAAAAAACACAAAAAACAACCAAAACAAGAATGTCACCTTCATAATCCTAAGCATGAAACTCTGTTAACCATTTTTACATTAATTATTCACTTGGGAACCAACTGAAAAAATTAATTTACTCTAAATATGACCAGTCATCTCTACTTTTCATACAATAAGGACAGTTTCATCTTTGTCTACAATATCCAACATTGTTGGAAAGCTAAAAGACACAAAAGCATTAAAACAAACCCCAAAGGATCAGTGAAATGAATTTATAGTTTATGGCTTCATGCCTACATTTTCAGACCATGGCTAATGGGACAATTACACTCTAATGACCTTCCACTAAGCGGGAGCCAAAAATATAATTCAGTTTTGTATAAATTAAAACAAATGAAATGTCTTTCAATTTAGCACTGTTGACATCTCTGTTCAGAGAATGATTTTTATAGTAAAAATATTAAGATTATCTAGGAAAAAAAGTATATTCAAAGTTAATTTATGATCTGTCAGATTGCAAGAGCCATACATTTCAAATGGAGAGATCCGTGTGAGACTCACTTCAAAGAGGTTAACTCTATCTCAAATATGAGAGTATTCAGATTCATTTTCTGTTAACTAATGGGCATTTTATGTCTAAAGGCAAACTTCTTGAAATTAATTTAATGATTATATATTTACACATTCCCCATTTAAAAATAAAATATCTTTATATTTCATCGTAACATTAAATAAACAAATATTTATATTAGGTTTTTTATAACCTAGACATGTAGATTTTACTAGTGATATCAATAAGAAATGATGGTTTGAAGTTTTCCAGAAAGAGATTACCATTTTGACAGTACTTCCAGGAACCCAGACACCTCTGAGTGACACAGAAGTTCTGTGAGGAAGAGCTTTAATATTTTTACCAAATTTTTACTGTTAAATATATGAGGTCATGAGATTTTTATTCTTTGCCTTATGCTGACCCTATTTATTTAAGTATTCATTATAATTTCCTTCACAGATTTGCTACCGCATAGTTTTTTCATTCTCTTCATAAAGTTCTCATTTGGCTTCTTAGATTCCAAGCTGATCTCCAAATAAAAACCCCTATCCATTTCTTAATGGGGAGCTAGCAATTTTTGAGGCACGAGCCCTTGCTTTGCTCTCTTTGCCCAGGAAAGAAAATAAAGCCTTTCCTTTTCTACTCAAGACTCTGCTCCCATTATTTGGATTAGCATTGAGTTCAGAGACTGAACTTTCATTAACATCCTTGCTTTCTTTACTAATTACATGCACCTTATCAAATCCAATAAGGAAGTTTTAGGCCTCATTATTTGAATCCTCAGCGTCATACCATGAAATTAGTAAGGAATTCCTTGAAACATATTTATTGGCTTCGATGTCACTACATAGAATACGCATTTTCTAGCTCTTTCAACTCCTTCTCAGTTTTTGCTGACTTCTGCTCAACTTAATGATAATTAGCGGAGTTTTCAAAACTAGATTTTTTGCCTCTTTTCTCATGCCTAACTTTCTCTTTATTTGTTTAAATACCATCTATATTCCAATTGATATTTCCATATGTAACTGCAAATTGATATCACTATTGGTATATCTCAAAGAAAACTCAAAGCTAACATGGCCAGAACTAAACTCTTGATTTTGCTTCTGAGATATCTTTCAGTTTTGCCCAATAAAGTGCATTTTACCTTTATCCTCTGAAATGTTCATGTCCCTAAACTGGCCTTCTTCCTTCACACTTCTCTCACCTGCTACTACTGTCTCTCCCCACCCCCACTATCTAATCCAAAAACAAGTCCAACAGTGTATATAGTTAAGATATATCATGAATCTTTCATTTTCATCCGTATCTATGGCATTATCCTTGTTTAAATCAATATCATCTGCCTAGACTCCCATAAGAGCAACTTTCCTGGTGTTCCCAGTTTCATTCTTGCCTCCACTTTCCTCCTTCATCTTAAATTATTCATCCAGAGAACCTAAAGTAAGATTTTAGTATAAAAAGTAAATCATAAAACTCCCCTCTTGAAATCTTTCAATCACTTCTCTTTTTCCTTAAAATAAAATACAAAGTTGTTAATATGGTCAACAAGATTGTGTATCTTCTTGTCTTGCCCAATCAGCCTCTCCAACATCCTATTGTGCAACTCACATCCCATCAGCCACCCTGAACTCCTTTCTGTTTCTTAAATAATTCAACTTTTTTTTTTTTGGTTTATTGATTTTTTTATTATTATTATTATTTTTTATTGAGTTATTGATAGGTTACAATCTTGTGAAATTTCAATTGTACATTAATGTTTGTCAGTCATGTTGTAGGTGCACCACTTCACCCTTTGTGCCCACCCCCCACCCCACCTTTCCCTGGTATCCACTAAACTGTTCTTGGTCCATAATTTTAAATTCCTCATATGAGTGGAGCCATACACAGATTATCTTTCTCTCGCTGGCTTATTTCACTTAACATAATTCTCTCAAGGTCCATCCATGTTATTGCAAATGGAACGATTTTGTTCTGTTTTGTAGCTGAGTAGTATTCCATTGTATATATGTACCACATCTTCTTTATCCATTCATCTGTTGATGGGCACTTAGGTTGCTTCCACGTCTTGGCTATTGTAAACAGTGCTGCAATAAACATTGGGGTGCACAGGACTTTTGGGATTGCTGACTTCAGGCTCTTTGGATAAACACCCAGTAGTGGGATGGCTGGATCGTATGGTAGTTCTATTTTTAGTTTTTTGAGGAATCTCCATACTATTTTTAGTTTTTTGAGGAATCTCCATACTGTTTTCCATAGTGGCTGCAGCAGTTTGCATTCCCACCAGCAGTGTATGAGGGTTCCTTTTTCTCCACAACCTCTCCAACATTTGTTGCTATTAGTTTTAGATATTTTTGTCATTCTAACGGGTGTAAGGTGATATCTTAGTGTAGTTTTGATTTGCATTTCCCTGATGATCAGCGATGATGAGCATCTTTTCATGTGCCTATTGGCCATCACTATATCTTCTTTGGAGAAATGTCTGTTCATGTCTCCAGCCCATTTTTTGATTGGGTTGTTTGATGTTTTGTGGTTGAGTTGCGAGAGTTCTTTATATATTAATGATATTAAGCCTTTGTCAGATATATGACTTGCAAATATTTTTTCCCAGTTAGTGGGTTGTTGTTTTGTTTCAATCCTATTTTCATTTGCCTTGAAGAAGCTCTTTAATCTGATGAAGTCCCATTTGTTTATTCTTTCTATTGTTTCCCTTCTCTGAGAAGGCATGGTGTCCGAAAAGATCCTTTTAATACTGATGTCAAAGAGTGTACTGCCTACGTTTTCTTCCAGAAGCCTTATGGTTTCAGGTCTCACCTTTAGGTCTTTAATCTATTTTGAGTTTATTTTGGTGAATGGTGAAAAAGAATGGTCAATTTTCATTCTTTTACATGTGGCTTTCCAGTTTTCCCAGCACCATTTGTTGAAAAGACTTTCTTTTCTCCATTGTATGCCCTCAGTTCCTTTGTCAAAGATAAGCTGTCCATAGATGTGTGGTTTTATTTCTGGGCTTTCAATTCTGTTCCATTGATCTGTGCACCTGTTTTTGTACCAGTACCACGCTGTTTTGATTACTGTAGCTTTGTAGTATGTTTTGAAGTCAGGGATTGTGATGCCTCCCGTTTTGTTCTTTTTTCTCAGGATTGCTTTAGAAATTCGGGGTCATTTGCTGCCCCATATGAATTATAGGATTCTTTGTTCTAATTCTGTAAAGAATGTCATTGGGATTCTGATTGGGATGGCATTGAATCTGTAGATTGCTTTAGGTAGAATGGACATTTTAACTATGTTTATTCTTCCAATCCATGTACATGGAATGTCTTTCCATCTCCTTATGTCGTCATCCAATTCTCTCAGAAAGGCCTTGTAATTTTTATTATATAGGTCCTTCACTTCCTTAGTTAAATTTACCCCAAGGTATTTTATTCTTTTTGTTGTGATTGTGAATGGTATTGTGTTCTTGAGTTCTTTTTCTGTTGGTTCATTACTGGAGTATAGAAATGCTACTGATTTATGCAAATTGATTTTATACCCTTCAACTTTGCTGTAGTTGTTGATTACTTCTAACAGTTTTCCAATGGATTCTTTGGGGTTTTCTATATATAAGATCATGTCGTCTGCAAACAGCGAGAGTTTCACTTCTTCCCTCCCTATTTGGATTCCTTTTATTCCTTTTTCTTGCCTGATTGCTCTGGCCAGGACCTCCAGTACTATGTTAAATAAGAGTGGTGATAGAGGGCATCCTTGTCTCGTTCCTGTTTTCAGGGGGATGGCGCTCAGTTTTTGCCCATTGAGTATGATGTTGGCTATGGGTTTGTCGTATATGGCCTTTATTATGTTGAGGTAGTTTCCTTCTATGCCCATTTTGTTCAGAGTTTTTATCATAAATGGCTGTTGGATCTTGTCAAATGCCTTCTCTGCATCTATTGAGATGATCATGTGGTTTTTATTCCTCAGTTTGTTGATGTGGTGTATCACGTTGATTGATTTGCGGATGTTGAACCATCCCTCTGTCCCTGGTATGAATCCCACCTGATCCTGATGTATGATTCTTTTGATGAATTGCTGAATTCTGGTTGCCAAAATTTTGTTTAGAATTTTTGCATCTATGTTCATCAGTGATATTGGCCTGTAGTTCTCTTTTTTCGTGGTGTCCTTGTCAGGTTTTGGTATCAGCGTGATTTTGGCCTCATAGAATGTGTTAGGAAGTGTTCCATCTTCCCTAATTTTTTGGAATAGCTTGAAAAGGATAGGTATTAAATCCTCTGTGAAAGTTTGGTAGAATTCCCCAGGAAAGCCATCTGGTCCTGGGGTTTTATTCTTTGGGATGTTTTTGATTGCTGTTTCAATCTCTTTCCTTGTGATTGGTCTGTTCAAATTGTCTGCCTCTTCTTGAGTGAGCTTTGGGAGATTGTAGGAGTCCAAGAATTTATCCATTTCCTCTAGGTTATCCATTCTGTTGGCATATAGTTTTTTGTAGTATTCTCTTATAATCTGTTGTATTTCTGCAGAGTCTGTTGTTATTTCTCCTCGCTCATTTCTGATTTTGTTTATTTGAGCTTTCTCCCTTTTTTCTTTGTAAGTCTGGCTAGTGGTTTGTCAATTTTATTTATCTTCTCAAAAAACCAGCTCTTTGTCTCATTGATCCTTTCTACTGCCTTTTTCGTTTCAATAGTATTTATTTCTGCTCTGATTTTTATTATTTCTCTCCTTCTGCTGACTTTGGGCTTCCTTTGTTCTTTTTTCTCTAGTTCAGTTAGGTGTGCTTTAAGGTTGCTTATTTGGGATGTTTCTTGTTTGTTAAGATGTGCCTGTATTGCGATGAATTTTCCTCTTAATACAGCTTTTGCTGTATCCCATATGAGTTGGTATGGCATGCTATCATTTTCATTTGTTTCCAGGTTTTTTTTATTTCTTCTTTAATTTCTTCAATGATCCATTGCTTGTTCAGTAGTGTGTTGTTTAGTCTCCACATATTTGTGCCTTTCTCAGCTTTTTTCTTGTAATTAATGTCTAGCCTTATAGCACTATGATCTGAGAAGATGCTTGTTATTATTTCAATTTTTTTAAATTTGTAGAGGCTTGCCTTGTTTCCCAACATATGGTCTATCCTAGAGAATGTTCCATGTGCACTTGAGAAGAATGTGTATTCAGCTCCTTCAGGGTGGAGTGATCTGTATATGTCTATTAAGTCCAATTGTTTTAGTTTTTCATTCAGCTCCACTATTTCCTTGTTGATTTTCTGTCTGGATGATCTGTCCATTGATGTGAGTGGGGTGTTGAGGTCCCCTACTATTATTGTGTTGTTTTTAACATCTTCCTTTAGGTCTGTTAATAGTTGCTTTATGAATCTTGTGTTGTGCTCCTGTGTTGGGTGCATAGATATTTATAAGCATTATTTCTTCTTGATGAAGTGTCCCTTTGATCATTATATATTGTCCCTCTGTGTCTCTCTTTACCTGTCTTATTTTGAAATCCACTTGGTCTGATATGAGAATTGCAACACCTGCCTTTTTTTCCTTGCTATTTGCTTGACGTATTGTCCTCCACCCCTTCACCCTGAGTCTGTGTTTGTCCTTGGGGCTGAGGTGTGTTTTCTGGAGGCAACAAATTGTTGGATCTTGTTCTTTAATCCATTTTGCCACTCTGTGTCTTTTTATTGGAGAGTTCAATCCGTTCACATTGAGAGTGATTATTGATGCATGTGGACTTAATGCTGTCAATCTGTCGCTCATTATCTTGTTTTCCTGTGTTTCTTTTCCTGTGTGCTTTAGACTACCCATTTAATACTGCAATTTCTTATGCTGGGTTTCTTAGATTTTTCCTTATCTATGATTTGTGACTCTGTTCTGTACTTTATTTTAGTGTCTACCTTGAAGTTTGTATTTAGAATCTCGTGTATAATATAGTCTATTCTCTGGTGGTCTCTTACTTACTCGACCAATACTGATTTAGACCCTTTGCTCTTCCCCTCCTAAATAATTATTTTCATTTTTTATTCCAACTCGTCTTATTAATTTGTAGTTAGAGTGCTAAGATCGTCCTTGTTTTGGTAGTTTCCTTATTTTTACCCTAATGCTATAGTTGAATATTTGCTATCCTGTTCTGGTTCTATCCATCGGTCTCCCTAGTCTGTGGATTGTGTCCCCTTTCTCCCTTTTTTCTCTTTTCAAGTATGAGAGCCTTCTTGAGGATTTCTTGTAATGGAGGGCTTTTAGTTACAAATTCCCTTAACTTTTGTTTGTCTGGAAAAGATTTAATTTCTCCCTCATATCTGAAGGAAATTCTTGCTGGATAGAGTATTCTTGGCTGAAGATTTTTATCCTTTAAAGCTTTGAATATATCACTCCATTCTCTCCTAGCTTGTAGGGTTTCTGTAGAGAAATCCACTGACAGTCTGATAGGGGCTCCTTTATAGGTTATTCTCTTTTTTTCCTTACTTCCCTGAGTATTCTCTCCTTATTATTCCTATTTGCCAACTTTACTATTATGTGCCTTGCAGTGGGTATTTTTACATTGACAAATCTAGGAGATCTAAAACCCTCCTCTACACACATTTCTCCGTTGATCCCTAGATGTGGGAAGTTCTCTTCAATAATTTTGTTAAGCACCCTTTCTGCTCCATTTTCCTTTTCCATATTCTCGGGAATTCCTATGATCTTATGTTCTTACTCCTCATTGAATCCATTATCTCTCAGAGATTTTCCTCATTTTTTTTTTAATTCTTAGTTCTCTTTCTTCCTCTGTCTGGCACCATTCAGCCTGTCTGTCTTGGATTATGCTGATTTGGTCCTCTATGTTGTCTACACGGGCATTCAGGGAATCCGTATTCTGTTTTATCTGGTCCATTGTGTTTTTCACCTAAAGTAATTCTGTTTGATTCTTCTTTATGATTTCAATCTCTTTTGTGAAGTAACTCCAGAACTCGGCTTGTTTCTCTATCTTTCTCTCTACCTCATTGAGTTTTTTTATTATAGCTGCTCTGAATTCATTATCACTTAGTTTACCTAATTCCAAGTCCTCAGGACTTAATTCTGTGTTTTTATTGTTTTCCTTCTGGTCTGGGGCTTTTATAAATTGCTGGATGGTAGAGGAGTGGTTTTTTCTCATGGTGGTAGAATTCAGTTGCAGTTACAGCCTGTCGCCACTAGATGGGGGTCGAGAGCGGCGTGTTAGCTCTCGGCCTTGGGGCAAGATGGCTGCGCCCACCAGCTTTGCTGGGGGGAGGGGCTGTTACTCACACGCGCCAGTCTGGGTTCAGATCAGTTCTGTTCTCTGGTCTCCCAAGGCCCTTGATTTATAGGGTCCCCGCGGACGGAAGCTTTCCCCCCGTCAGGGGGTCTCCACTGAATCAGCGGCAGGAGTCCTGGATGATCCCCCGGTCACACGGCCCCTCCCACGCTCCTTCCCAACCCGCACCGCAGTGATCGCAGACTCTAGGGGAGGGAGCGATGTTCTCTCCTACCGTTCCAGCGCCTCCGAGGGTGTAAGCAAGGTTATGATCTCTGCCTTCTTGGTATTGTAGGTCTCTAACGAGCTGGCATTATGTTTATTCTCTGAAATTCAGTTCTTCCGATCTTTTGTTGTATTTTGGAGGGGAGAGAATCCTGGGTCAGCTCACCCCGCCATTTTGCTCCGCCCACTCTCCTCTGTTTCTTAAATAATTCAACTTTTGACATCCCCATGATTTTTGAACATTTTTCTTCTCATTGAAAGTATTTCTCACAGATATTCTCTGTCTCAGTTCTACTCAATTCCATGTCTCATAAATTTCACTTAATGCGACTGCTCTGAGTTTTCATCTAATTTAAGTCCTGTTAAGAGTGTCTATTGCATTCTATGATTTTCCTTCACAGTACTCGTTAACACTTTTTATTTTTTTCTAACTATCTAATTTTGTGGATATCTTAAAAAAACATTTTCAAGGCAGCCCCAAGGCCAAGCAGTTAATTTCACACACTCTGCTTTGGTGGCAGAGGGTTTGCCAGTTCAGATCTTGGGCACCAACCTATGTATCGCTCATCAGGCCATGCTGTGGGCATCCCACATAGAAGAACTAGAATGACCTGCAACTAGGATATACAACTGTGTACTGGGGCTTTGAGGAGAAAAAAAAAAAGAGGATGATTGGGAACAGATGTTAGCCCAGGGCCAATCAAAAATACAATAAAATTTCTCTTGGTTTATTTGTTTCAAATGTCAGGGACTAGGGGATTTTGTTGTTGTTCATCATGGCGTAATCTCAGCAAGTGTTCAGAACCTTGATGTATAGATGGAGATTTGTGACCAAAAAGTACTTACCTGAATAAAGACACACATGGTGATGATTAGGTCTACGTCTGCTCTTAGATAACTCAGTAGTTATCTAAGACTATAGTAAATCTAAGACTATATATCTAAGACTCTAAATAGTAAAGTAGGATGGGAGTCCCTGGAAAAGATGAGACCAGAACATATTACATAAGCAATATCAAAAGGCATTTTTTTCGGTATGAATGTCAGCAATGTTTTCTTTTTCCCCTAAATATCTCTAAATATGATGTTATAAAATACAAGCAACAAAGAACAAATGAAATATTAGAATATATTTAGCCACATTCAATATTAATAGTTTTCTTTTTCTGCAATCAAAAGTACTATCATTAGCAAGGTATTTCTTCAAGTCATCATTATCTTACTATTGTTGACTGTTATAACTTACTTACTGCAGTATACTGTTATAACGCAAAGAGTACACAGCCTCTCAAAAGGTGAAGGTTGTTAAACAAAACTGTTTTCTTTCCTACTAGAATTTCTACATTGAGATTCCTATGTTCTGTATTCAATACTGATCCTTTAACGTCTATGAAAGCTGTGCTTCCTGATTTTTATATATCAACATTTACATTGTAAAAAATTATGATGTAGGAAAACATATATATGATATATACGTGTACATATAATATTTGTATAAATATATTATATTTCTCCCCTGCCCTCTCCAGGCTCCCTGAGGGGCACTCAAGAGTCACAACACGGTGGTACCTGGGCGGCTCTAGCTCAAAGGCTGTGAGAGGAGGGTTGGCCCAAGGCCAGAACAGGAAGTAAACTGCACATGTGCCAGTGCAAATCGGAGTGCAAGGCCTTCCGGCAGCCATGCTAGCTTCTGGCAAGGAGTCCTGGGGCCCCAGCTGATGTCTGCCAAGCTCCAGCCTGAAGGATCCTTTCAGCATCATCCCATTGCACATCGTTGGGCCCTGTTTTCCTCCTGGTAGCTGTGAGGTGGCTAGAATTCATCCCAGAAGACCATCGCTGCCTGTTCCTTTGGCCTTTCCCCCGGAGAACAGCCCAAGGGCTTTAGTCTCTCTTTCTGACCCAGTGCAACTGCCAGCACCCTGACACAGGGGAGCTGGCCCCTCTACCCAAGCCTTTCCATCGGGAAATGTTCTCCTCTTTTGAACACCGTAGGGGATGCCCTGCGCCTGAGGCCAGGGCCTGGTCCTGGTGGGTGGAGTGTACGGCTTCCCAGGGAGGCAAATAGTGTGCAGTTGGAGCCCAAACGTGTCTTTGGGCGTGTCTGGGAAGTAAGTGTGTGTTCTGATGGAAAGGCACGAAGAGGATGGGGAAGAAGGGCAGGATGGCCCGGGGCGTGCGGAACCAGGCCCAAGGCACTGCTGCCTCTGCCACTCTTCCCAAAGGAAGCCAGATGTCACGGGATCTCAGGAGTCCTATCACGCCCCTGTCCCCCCATTTCCCTCCCCGCTATATGTAGAGAGAATGATAAATTTGTCTAAGTAATAAACATAAAATATACTTTAAATAATTAATAGTAAAATGAATTAAACTTAAAAAAGGTAGCACGTTTTCATCTGTTATAATAGGATGTGTGTTTTATATTTGGTAATGTGAAGGATGCTACGCTATCGGCGTTACAAATTCCATTACTCCATTCCTTCTTTCATAAATTTCCTATGTATTTATTGAGTTCCTTCTGTAAGTAGAGCTTGGGAACAGGTTGAGACAAGTTTTTGCACTTAAGTATTTACATTCTAGAAAGAGTATTATAGATTACCACTTTACGGAAAGGAATTTGGCAGTATATGAAATGAACTTTAAAAGTAGTCACAAGTAATTCTATTTGTAGCAGTACAGCCTATGAAAGAATGTGAAAATGATTTAAATATGTGGATTTTGTCATTATATATGAGAGGAATTTTGAAAAAACGAAATTAAAAATACTTTATAAGAGAATGGATTAAAGACACTTCATCAAATGTTCCGCCAAAACGACCACAGCAATTAATGGGGCTGCAAGCTGAATCATGCACACCGAG
The DNA here is from genome assembly GCF_021613505.1 of Equus quagga. NCBI lineage: Eukaryota > Metazoa > Chordata > Mammalia > Perissodactyla > Equidae > Equus > Equus quagga. Next base: position 10,871,567 of record NC_060275.1, on the reverse strand, counting down.
AGGCTTACTTTGTAGGCATTATGACGTTTATGCACAATGTTAATGTTTAGGAAATGCTTATGAAATAAAGTATATATTTGATGCAGAACTATCATGAAAAAATAAAAACTATAAAACAATACCAGAAGGAAACAGCAAGATATTTTCTGATGTTAGAAGTGGGTGATTTATTTATAAGATTTTCTGTATTAAAATAAGGCAAGATAATATTTCTAAAATTCCTCACCTCTACAAATAACATATCTTGCTTGTGTTTTCTATTATGAGAATACGTAACATTGTCTCTGTTTTAAACTTTCAATATTTTTTCGTTTAATAAGATCTTATTTGAATTACAAAGTATTAACAAGACAAAGACAAAGAAGTCAATTCATAAATAGAAATCATTGAGTATTCACTACTTATAATGTACAATGTAAAACTTAAAGAATTAGGGATACTTTGATATGGTTTTCATTTTTAAGAAAGATTTTATAAACAAAAACCCAGCTCGTCCTCAAAGCAGTGTTAGCAATCTACTTCAAAATGGGCTTTTGTTGTAAATACATTTGCTCTTTGTGGACCTGAAGTTAATTTCAAAGAATGTTAAAGAATTTTACAAGCACAGCATGAAATGTGATTTTTCTTGAATAACCTTTTCTTTTCTGGGAGGTAAAAAAAGATTGATACATTGATTACTGTAATTTTTATGTCAGTCACAGTAATTCCATATTTCTTGACTTTTTCATCTATTTATTGGTCATAAATAATTTATTCTTAAGCAATGAAAGAATACACTTTTATCTTTAAACACACAAAACTAATGGAAATGTGTTAGAATTGTCTACCTATTTTGTGTTTACACTTTTATATTTTACTGAAAGCCCCATGCTCCCTTTATGAAGTTATCAAAATCGTAAGGCATCATTTTTATAGATTCTCCTTACAATATGCCTTAAAGCTTGGTTAAATAAGACTTTACTTTCTTGTTAATAAAAACTCCTAGACTGAAAGAACCTGAATGCACCCAAGCCCCTGTAACTTCTAGATTTCCACAGCCTGAAATATTAAATTACCTCACACAGTGGGCTCTGGGCAGTCCCTGTCCAGCCGACAATTCCGAAGCTGTTTGCGGTACTGGCTGTGGTGCTCCTCTGACCACGTGCAAGATTTGTTCTAACTGGCTTCTTCAATAATTCCTTGTCACCAAATCTTTTGACCACTTTTCCCTGCAGCTGTGGTAACTGCAGCTTTCTTTGGGTTTTCTTTTATTTTTGTTGGTAGAAAAATGCAGATGCCTAGACCCCTCCTGCTAAAATCTGATGGATACCAAAGTTTGAAAGTCATTGCTTTAATCCCACTGTGATTAAAGGAAATATAATTGCCAAATTAATTGCCTTCCCTGTTCAGTCTAGGTAGGTAAATTTTTTTGTGATTAAAATCCTACGTTGTTTCAGAGATTACCCGATTGCCAATGAGCTGACCACTAGAACATGATTTTTATAAAAAGATACTTTTAAAAAATATTTGTTTACATACTAGTATTCCGAAAGATTATTCAACAACAGAGATTTAGTTATCGAAGCAATTGTTAACGTAGTGAGGTTTGTCCCCAGGAACCAGCATGAGGAAATAATGGTTCAAAATTGTAGTCTAAGTTCTATTTTTCAACAACATACATAGTTTAATTTAGGAAAATGCAATCTAATTAATTTAATTGATTTAGCAAAATTTCATATTACGTATATTAAAAACATTCCATGTAGTAAAAATTTCTGCAATTTAACTAAACCAAACAGAATCTATGCAAAAAATATGTACTGAAATTTAGTTACTGTGGCTAAGAAAATTAAATGCAATAAAGATTCAGAATAAAGGATGACCGCTATTTTCTCACTTTGTGTAGATAAACAGTAGTCATATAGTTCTTGCACACTGGGTCTTGAATGACTCCTTTATGATTTTTTTAAATTAGTATCAAATTAGTCAATTAAAAGACTATTCAGCAGTTATCTGTTTACTTAATATTGGCTAAAATGATGATTCTAAAATATTGCAATGGTAATTCAATATTTTATGACTGATATTTAATTAATGGGATGCAGAACTCATTACATGTCATTAATACACTTACATAATTTTAATTTACTTTCTTGCAGCAGTTCCAAAATTGGTACCCCAGATCATAATGCACCTATAAAATAATATCTCACAACCTAAAATTGTAAAGATTAAAAGATACACAGAAAAAGGCAACACAAGAAAATGAAACAAACCTATAAGTGCTTATCCATCATGTTATTTTTCCATTATGGTTTATCAAAGAAAGCGTACTAATCCGCAGAGGATAATATGTTAATATAACAATATTTTGTACATAGTAATCCATCATTTTAAATGTTACACAAGTATTTATTATTGCTTAAATATAATCATTGTACACTTCTACCTAGAAATAACAGTAAATAATATAATATTAAAAAAGATAAGAACTCTTTTTTTATCTATTTGCTCAACTTAACCTAAGTTTTTTCATTTTTTTTCTACTGGTTCTAGAAAATTGATTTGATATTTAGCAGTTAGCCTGTAAACGAGTGTAACTTTTCATATTCTAATTTTAGTTTTGTAATGAGTCAGATAGCAGAAACAATTCATAAAAAGATAGAATTTGAAATATTAATGTATATGGCCCTAATGTGTGTTAGTATCAACTTCAAACATAATCAATGTACCTTCAAAACACCTTCTTTACCCAATATGTGACAGCTATCTACACAATTGTTTAAACTACCTTATAATCTATTTTATTCATTTCTATATTTTGATATAATAAAATCCATTAATTGCTCTATGCTTAACGCAATGTAAGTTTTTCTATTTGTACTAAACATAATTTTCACAATGTTAAATGGTTCATCTTCATTTTGATATGATTTGTGAAATCTTAATGAAATTCTTCATTATGCAGTTGGTACTGATTCCAGTCCCCCCAATAACTCTTAATCACTGTTTTTTTAAATTGTGAACTCAATTGCGAACACACTTGACAGATACCACACCCAAATTTCTGTTCTCATGGATTATTTTTCTTGCAAAAAATTCTAGTCAGAAAATGCAGTGAGTAGGCTGTGACTTAGGTAATAATCTATATACATTACCTAAGGGAAATAAATATACTCTGCTTTACTTCCAAAATGATTCTTGATAAACATACTCTTGTATTTTTATATACACATATGCAAATGCACATACATTTCCTTCTAATTATATATTAGGCCTATTTATTTATATATTAATTGTATCTACATATTATACTTTTCTATATTATTAATAGTTCAGAAACATAACATTTTTGACACCCATGTTCATAAATTTCCCCACTGTTATTGAAATCAATGTCCTTGTTTTTGCATAATCATATAACTTTTGGGATGTTATTTAAATGTATTCATTATAACCTTGATATTTTATGACCCATAAATCTTACAGTTATGTAAAATCTCAATTATTTAATTGTGAGTTTTCTTTTCTATTTAAAAAAATACTAAAATATGACTAGTTATGTCCGTAGGAAACATCGTTATTTACACAACTTCTTCAAAGTAAGAATAAGTTTACTGACATCTCTAATGATGTTTCTCTATCCCAAATTCAAGAAGTTGATAAACATCTTTCATTATTTCACGATGAGTGAGTTTTAAACACACACACACACACACACACGCCTAGATAGATGAAAGGATAGATAGATGAAGATGATAGATAGATAGATAGATAGATAGATAGATAGATAGATAGATGAACATAGATAGATATTCTGGAGCGCAATCTCTTTGAGTACTTTTCAAAATTCCACATGGATCATATAATTTCACTATATGTTGTTTTTCTTTCAGCCACTTGCACATATACTATTTCAAATAGATATAAAAGAGGAGTTGGACGTGGTATCACCTTATAAAATTGTTATGGGATGACTAAAGGCAGAAGCTGTTATAATTCCTGGTTAACACAAAATATTGACCATTTTAACATCGGTTGACATGCTATTCTTTCATATTATGTGGAAGCTTGCTAAATTTGTATTTCCCAACATAAGTAATTTGATTATCTGAAAGTGCAGTTATAAAAAAGTAACAACTTGTATAGGTATTTGCTTAGGTCTTAATTTATTTTTAAAATCATATGAAAACCCAAACTAAAATCTAATATATAAAGGTCATGTATATTAATAAGCTGAGGAATATATGGAATGTTAAAGCTTAAAGAGAGACTTTAAAATAATTGTTTAAAAGAAATACTAATGACATCCAAATAAGAGTAGGACTAACTAAAATATTATGTAATTGATTTCAGGGTTTAGAGATCAGAAGGAAATTATTTTCTTTTGTGAATCAAACTGAATCGTGCCGTGCTTTTTCTCATTCAGTGCATTGATATTATTCTTCTGGTGTTTATTCTACATATCTTTGTATATTTTCTTTTTTTTTTTTTTTTTTGAGGAAGATTAGCCCTGAGCTAACTACTGCCAATGCTCCTCTTTTTGCTGAGGATGCCTGGCCCTGAGGTAACATCCATGCCCATCTTCCTCTACTTTATATGTGGGATGCCTACCACAGCATGGCTTGCCAAGCAGTGCCGTGTCCACACCTGGGATCCAAACCGGCTAACCCTGGGCCACCAAAGTGGAACGTGCGAGCTTAACTGCTGCACCACCGGGCCGGCCCTTGTATATTTTTAAAAAAGAACACTCCTATATTACTCTATTGAGTAACATACAACTTGCTCTTCTCTTTACCTAGAGATAAAAAGTTACAATTTGGATACATTATTTTTTCTAATTCTAAATAATTTTCAAAATTACTAATAAGTCCTTGATTACAAATTACTTTCTATTTATCATCCCCCTGTAAAAAGATATCTATATATATATGTGCATGTGAACACATATTGAGAGATTTTTCTGAGGTTAAATATAGGGAATACCAAATTCCCTATATTTGGAGAATCATTACAATATTTTAATAAGAAATTTCAATGTTTGAAAATTTAAATATAGGATGTTGTGATAGATTTTATGACTTGTGAATTTAAACATATATAACATTTAATTAACTATATTCTGAGTTTGAATTCAGAGTTAATTTAGGGAGTGAAATTGTAGGAGAAGGCTCAGGGAATCATTTAATTAAAAACTGATTTTTTTCCTTTAATAGAAATATATATGTATGTATATAAACTGAATACAGTTTTGAGTTAGACCTTATTATTTTACTTAGTAACATAAAAAAGAATTAACCTATACTTTATTTTATATAGTCTTACCCTTTACCTGGTCAGAGTAAAAGTCATGGAAAGATATGATACAGTATAGTTTTACTATAGCTTTACACAGACATGATGTTAATTTCGGTCAGGAGGAATGCTAAACGAGGCACTTGCACTGACAAAATCTTTTCGGAAGATGTTATTTACACCTTATATTGATTGTTCTAAGACTTACATAGAAGAATAGTGTAACACTGCTAAAGGAAGATAGTTTAACTAAAAGCCAATGAAAGTTACAGTTATTTTAACTGCAAAATCACCCAAGCTTTACTTAATGCTAAGTCATCAGATCACTGAAAATGCTAACAGAAATCAAGATTTTTTGTCAATATTTATGTGGTATAATAGGTATTTAAAAATCTATCTAGATATGCTTTTAATAATACTTAAAACGCAGATGAGTTTCTGGAGGGCTATTGTATTATTGAGAGCATACTTAAACAGTGCTATTAGAAAATCCTGCTGCCGGTGGGCTATCATTCACTATGTCTCATTACTGTTATCTATTTTCATTATAATTTGGAGAAAGCTAATCCAGCGTTTTCCCTAACTAAACAAACAACTTAGATCAGACTGCATTTCTCCTTCTGAACAATTTACTATCCTTCCAGGATAGCGAATGGGTCTTTAAATTTCAAATAGAGGTCACACAGGAAGGTCGGTCTTTATCGATTTAGCCTGATCTTCCAGACAGTCCTCTTATTTACCAAATAAGCTTCCTAAATTGGTAAAGATAGGGCTTACACATTCTGTGAACTATCAGTAACGTGTGTATTTTTTAAGTGAAATAAAGTCTGTGTGGTATGTTATGGGGAAAATCAACTTGATCCAAGCGTGTTTCACTTTCCTTAGACTAACTGAATCTAATCAGGAATTTTTGTTTTTCAGACATCTTTCAGACCATAGTCAATAAGAACTCTCCTACTCTGGACTTCAATAAAAAGTGTGTATGAATTTTTTTGCCGCAGAGCAAGACTGTGGTCAAAGACGATCTAAATAGTCTAGCATTGTTGACACTTCTTTTTCTCTGAATGCAGTTTTATTTTGTCAAGGCCTCTCCTTCATGCCCAATATCAGCTAGTATTTTGTATGGGAATTGCCTTTTCTTGCATATCTAGTTCAGTTCTGCTGTAATAAATACAGGAATGATGCTTTAGGAATAATATTTTACTTACGCCGTTAGATTAAAATGTATGGAACAGGAGTCTTTGTGGATGTCATAACAGTTTATCATTCTGCCATTGCTGCTGGAACTCACTGTTACCCTTGGATTATGCATGAACTCTCTGCCTACTCCATTGTTATTTTTCATCAGTTTACTTGCGGCAATATTTTTTACTTCACAAACTGTATCTCAGAACAGAAAGCCCACATCCAGTCCTGGATGTGGGGACTCGAGTGGGCTCCAGGCTTAGTGTCTGACACAGAGCCACTCCTCTGTGTCTATTCAAAGAATGACTCATAGAGAGTCTGAAAGCTGTACAGGTCACTTGATTTGCAAAATGTTGAAATATTCCATCCTGACTCTTTTAGGCCATAATGGAATTCTCTTTTTCCATGTAACTGGAGAGCTACAGAAATGCTGTAGAATAATCCACAGCCAATGACCCGAGTGGTACACAGCATCTACAGAGGGCAAAAAGGTTTTCTACCTGAAAACCTTGTTCTGAAAATTGGAATGGAATTTGGGATTCTCATGGCACAGAAATCACTTAGAAACAAGTTGTTCAAAGAGTAAACCTTTCACCGTGTTTGTGAAAGCATGGCCAGGGTTTTACTCTCCTGAGGGATGAAGTGTTTCCTCCATCTTGCAGTACCAGCAATTTTGGATAATTTATATGGCTCCACTTAGAGGAAGCAGACAATAAATTTTGAGACCGGGAATTCAGCAGATGGGGATATTTGAAAGTACTTGGAGTAGAAAATGAAAATTGGAAAAGGAATGATGAGCCTTCTGAAGATGATTTGCAGTGTATCTTTTTATTTTCCTTTTCACTCTTGTGAATAAGAATTTGTTACTGAAAGCTTACTAATAACTATGTGAAACTGGAGAAAGAGAGTAGACTTCTGAAAATTCATACAAGGTAGGAGGAGCAGAAGGTAAAATACTCTGTGGAATGTGAAATAAACCAAAGAACAAAAATCAATCATCAGATCAGAAAAGAGGGTCAAAGAGGGACAATTCCTTGTCTCCACATTCAACAAATGGACACAATAATAAGAAAACTCGTTTTTGTACATCTTTTTGGAGAATATTTCAGAAATTATTCCTCCTTTTCTGTAGTATTCTGTTTTTCCTTTATAATCTCTTTCCTTTTCAAATTCTACACAATTGTTCAAAAATATTTATTGAATGCTTCTTATGCAACATGCACAGTTTTAGTAACCAGGAATACTGGGGGGAAAAAACAAAAAAAATATGGACAAAAGCCCTGCCCTCTCATTGCCTAAATTTTGGTTTCATTGAAATTATTCTTTCATTAATTTCTTTGAACATCTTAAACATGCTTATGGTAAATTATTTTTAATTTGTCCTATAAAATTAATTTTCTCTGGGGGCTGGCCTGGTGGTGCAGCAGTTAAGTGCACATGTTCCGCTTCAGTGGCCCGGGTTCTGCCCGTTGGGATCCCAGGTGTGGACATGGCACCACTTGGCAGGCCATGCTGTGGTAGGCATCCCACATATAAAGTAGAGGAAGATGGGCATGGATGTTAGCTCAGGGGCAGTCTTCCTCAGCAAAAAGAGGAGGATTGGCAACAGTTAGCACAGGGCTAATCTTCCTCAAAAAAAAAATTAATTCTCTTTCATACTAAACTATATTTTCTTGTGTTCTGAAATTTTGGTTTGCTGGATTATTTTTTTAAGAGTTTATATTTTTAGAACAGTTTTAGGTTTACAGCAAAATTGAGAGGAAAGTGCAGATTCCCATATAGTCCCCACCCCTAACACATGTACAGTTTCCCCCATCATCAACATCCTCCATCATAGTGGTACATTTGTTACAATTAATGAACCTACATTGACACACCATCAACACCTGTAGTCCATAGTTTACATTACGGTTCTCTCTTGGAGTTGTACATTCTATGGTTTTGGACAAATATGTAAAGACATGTATCCGTCTTTATAGTATCACGCGGTGTATTTTCACTGCCCCAAAAACCCTCTGTGCTTCCCCTCTTCCTCCCTCCTTCTACCTGCAGAATCACTTTTTTGGAAAGTGTTTTTTTCTTTATGTGTCCACTTTCAAATGTTCTTTCCTGCCTAGTCACTTAGTGTTTCCTTCACTTAGCATCTTGAGCTCCCTAATATAATGGCATCTAGGCTTCTGTGCCTGTTGATACTGGCGATGTGACAGATCTAGTTGCCCAACCACATGCAGCTTGATTCAGTTCCAGTTGAAAGCACTGAGTGTTTTTGCTCTCTGATCACTACAGTCATAGCTGATTATAAAGCCAAATCTCGAGGAAATAGATGAATAGTTTTCTTCAGCCCCATTCTACCCCTTCCTTTCAAGGCATGAGCTGGTTCTAGTTTCACCTCTTGTGAGGAACAAGTTTCACTCACCAGGACCTGAGCTCCCACAGCTGCTGCCTGTATCTTCACCCAGAGCCAGTAGCTTCAGCTGTGGTCATGACTTTGCATTTCTTCTACTCTCTATATGGTACATTCAGATCTCTGTCTTCTCTGAGTTTAACTATACATTTCTGCTTATATCTTTTTTTACATTTCATCTGTTTTTGCAGTATGTGTTACAGAAATGGTTTCACAAACTTTGACTCACTACATCATTTTGATGTATCATGAATGTTCCACAAAGATAAATCATGTGCAGCAGGTCACAGACGTTAATGACCCTGGAACAGTCAGTTCATGGAGAAACATCCTGGACTGCACAGATTTTTTAATGACTGCTGTCGACACTAAGGAGCTGCTGATGGGTTATGAGCAGGTGACAGTGGTGATATGAGTATTCTATTGCAAACATGGAGAATAGATTAAAAAGAGAAGAGTAAGATGCAGTAAGAAAAGTTAGAAGGGCAGCAGAGTAGACAGCATAGCAGATGACGAAGGTTTCAAGCGAGGCAATGGTGGAGGGAACTGATAGACAGAAGGTGGCATCAAGGGTACTGAGGAGGTAGCGAGGAGTCTCAGGAGGATGTTCAGGTTGCCTAGAAGGAAAAGACTCAGTTTGCATCATGTTTGCTTCAGGTCATGATGAGTTGAGAGATAACACCAGGCAATTAGGAACAGACGTCTGTAAATACGGGAACTGATAAAACATTTGAAGAAAAAATAAAAGCTACTAGTATTAGTAATTGAAGTCTTTAAAGTGAACCCTTTTATTCATTCAATTTGCATGTATTAAGCATCTCCTATCTGACAGATGTCTTTAAGGTGCTGGGGCTACAGCTATAACTAAAACAGACCAAAATATCTGCCTTCATAAGGCTTTTATTTTAGTGGGGAAGACGGAAGATAAACATGTAAGCCAGTGCAGTATTTACTTCAGATGATGAAAAATACAATGGAAAAAAAAAGTGGGAAAGTTTCCATTTTGGGGCTTGAAGTTTTTCATTTTTATTTTGTTGCTGTTGTTGTTGAGGTAGCATTGGTTCATAAGATTATATACATTCCAAATGTACATCATTATATTTCGATTTCTGAATAGTCTACATGATGCTCACCATCCAAAGACTAATTACCATCCATCACTGTGGGGCTTGCAGTTTTAAATAGGGTTGTCTAGAAAAGGCTCACTGATAAAGTATTATTATTTGAGCCTTTATGGAAAGAAGAGTTATGGTAATGAAGTATGTTCTGGTAGAACTGGGCTTCTTGCAGTAACTAACATGCACAGGGATAGAAGCATAATAAGATTAGACAATTAGCAGTGGAAAGGAAAGAGGGAAGTTGAGGGAAAAGGAAGGAAAAGATTTTATAAGGTCTCTAACGTTGTACTGAAAATAGGCTTTTTCCTTTTTAGTTTTTTGGTTTGGTGAGGAAGATTGGCCCTGGGCTAACATCTATTGCCAATCTTCCTCTTTTTGCCTGAGGAAGATTGTTGCTGAGCTAACATCTGTACCAGTATTCCTCTATTTTGTATGTGGGATGCTGCCACAACTTGGCTTGATAAGCAATATGTAGGTCCACACCCAGGATCCAAACTGGTGAACCCTGGGCTGCTGAAGCAGAGAACGTGAACTCAACCACTAGGCCCCCAGGCCAGCCCTGGCAATTTTTGTTTGATAATTAAGTTTTAATTAGCAACATCTGAGAGTCCAATTTCATTGAGTTATCATATTTGATGACTAAATTTCGGTGGGTGTATAATTTCTGGAAATGAGCAAAAATTGTTTTGAGAAGGTTGACCAGATATAAAAATATGCTAATAAGCTATAGTATTAAGAATGTGTGATGCTGGAACAAGAATGAACAAAATAAATGGACCCATAAAGAAGAATTTACTATATAATAAATAAGGTCTTTCAGATCACTGTTGAAAAGATGGAAGAGTCAATAAATGCTATTAAAATTATTTATTCATTGGAAAAACATCACCACAGATCCATACATCACATGATTCACAGATATATATTTTATTTCAAATAGATAAAGAAGATAATACAGAGAGAGAATAATACAATTCCAATAATCTCTAAAAACATATTGGAAATGGAAAGAAAATGGATAAATGATTACTGATTTAGCCCACTAGAGTAAACTAAGCAGTATTTAAGAGCAAGAGTGGATAAGAGACATAGGAAGCTGGTTTGTAGCTCCAATTCTCACAATGATCCAGCAATGGTGACATATACCTTTAAGGTGTAATATCATGGGGCTGAAATGAAAGGATTGGTTGAAGTAGGTGTAAGACACAGATAAAAATATAAAATACGTATAAGATTACTAGAACCCTACTCCCTAACATACATACAGTAAACTCTACTAAGCCATGCAACCATAGGTACTCCTGATATAGCTATAACTATAGCTAATCCTCCTGAAGATTGCAGGATATTTTCGTAAAGAAATGAAAGCTGTGAGGCTCAAAACTCATGAACACGAATCACAGCAAAGGACCAGGTAGAGATGAAATACTGAAAACAGACTTCTGGGATGTAAAGCTAAAGTCAAAGTCAGTCAAGGTCAAAGTCATTAGTTGACTTATGAGCCTCTCCACTCCCAATGCCTCCCTTGGCTTTAAGAACACTGGCAGAAGATTGGAGCATCCTCCAATGGAAAATCACCAGCCTGAGAGAAAAGACCCACAGGGACTGACCTTTGGGATCCTCTGGTGAACTGATCAAGCCCACAGCCCAAACAAGGATAGAAGAAAGACCCATAAGAAAATACATTATTTCAAAGTTGCAAGAGACCTGAGATAAAGAGTAAATCTTAAAAAGTCCTACACTAAAATACAGGCCATCATAAATGATTGTGGGTTAGATAACTTCATACTACTCAATAACACCATTGGATGCAGAAGGACATCAGAGAGATTCATTCAAATTCTAAAGGAAAATCATTTCACTTTTGCATTACTTAAGCAAATTACTATTAATATATTGGAATAAATAAAGATATTTTAAGTTCAGAAGTTCACAAAGAATTACCTCTACTCAACAGAAAGCCAATGGAAGTCAGCTGTGGCAAAAGTGACTGAAAGAATAAATCAAGAAGGAACAAGACGGAAGGTGCTGAATTGCCTTGCCCTTGGGAGGCTTACACTTCCTTCTCCACAGGGAGGGCTTTGTCATGTGACCCGCTCAGGCTAACAGCAGTGAGCAGAAGTGAAGTGTATCACTTTTACAGGAAGATTTTTAAACCCCTTTTAGTGCAGTTTATTCATGCTAAAGTTTATTTGGAATGAAAGATGCAGCTTCTACTTTCAGGTAATTTTCCCTACTATAAAAACGATCCGAATTTTTTTTTATTAGATCAAAACATTTTCTGAACTTTATAGTTCTATAACAAAAGTGTTTTTAGAGGGCATTGAAGATATGGCAGGTAATTGGCCTAACTAGAGATTTTCACATTATTTTGGATTAGCCCTTTTTCTGCCTCCACTTAGTCATTTTTAAAACTATGAATTAATGTAGAGGCGTTTCTGTTTTGCTTGAGCTTCAGAAAGAAAATTCAGTTATAAAGTTGTATTATATAATACAAGTCCTTTTGAAATATAATTCCTGATTCACACAAGGACCAATTTTATTTTAGGTTATTTTGGATATGCACACGAACACCAGAAATATAGACTTTCTCATTTTTTATTCTGTACCTAATTATTTTCTGACTTAGAGAATAGTTCTCTTATAATGAGCCAACATTGGTTTTAGGCAGCTGAAAATTAAAGTGTATCTATGATCCTTGCTAATAACACATTTTATTGCACGTCAAAAAAGATTTCTTTTATTTATATTTTACTTTTGGATGTGAGGCAATTGCAATTTCTTTTGATTTTTCCTTCCTTAAATGTAAAAACTAGATACGTAGTCACCATTAAAAAACAATATTTAAACTATGGAGGATAATTATAAGATGGGGAGGGGAAATCAGGGTGTAATTATAGTATTTTACTGAGAAGAATGTTGGAATTCAGATGAGAAATTTCCTAATTTCAGAAGGCTTTTCTACGAAATTTGGTACGTCCCTTCCCATTCAATAACACCAAGTCCTTTTTGAAAAGCACTGTAGGCTTCTCTGTCTCCTACCATCCCCCACTTTAAGCCGACAGTTAATTGACATCCTCAATCAGATTTCTTATGAAGATATGTTTAAATTCACCAGATAACATCGGAAATAAGTTTCAAAATGTCAGTTCTAAAATGCTTGATTCATTTCTCTTTTGAGTTGAACTTTTAAAAAAATTTATTACCAATATCCAATAAGCAATATAATGTGCTACGTATGATGTGTGAAGTAAAATTTATGAAGGATGCCTCTTGCTACATCTTAATACAGGTGAATTGTAGCATATTCAATATGCTTGAAAGCAGCAAAGAAGTTTTTCCCACTGCAGTTGTTCCTTTGCTTATAAACGTGTTTTATTATAGTGTAGCTATAAACATTTATTTCTCCCTCAAGCATATGGCTACATTGCCTAATAGAGTTAGTTAACACTATCTTCTAAAGTTGTAAATATGTTTGCCAGTACTGAAAAATTCTAGAATGCATTGGTAAGGAATGGTGTGAACTGAAAACCGCCTAAAAACCTATCAAACCATATAGCTGGGTATAATATATATGCATGCACATATGCATGCATGTATACATATGTGTGTGTGACCCATCAGAATACTGTTGACGCAGCTGTGAATTGATGAAATAGGAGAAACGCCAAGAAGGTCTAGTTTCTCAACTAGTATAAAGGCCTACCCTGCCAGAAAATGTCAAGCACTGACTCTGGCGTCTTTCCGGAGTGTGCTAAGCTTTTTGTAGACTGGTAAAGGTTGATCTCAGGGATTTGGGCTCCTTGTGCATGTTGGACTTAAGTCATCTTAACTGGAGACCACTAAGCAAGCCAGCTGAGAGTGAATGGTGGCTGAGTGAGGGAGAGACTGGTTGATCCCTCCACAGGTAGTCTGAGCCTTCCGCTCTCTTTTCCAGCTTGCTTGCTCGCAGTTCCCATTTCACTTGCTGAAGAAAATAAGCAAAAACGTTTTGAGTGAAGTGGTGACCGTGTGCAATTCTTCTTGTGTATGTGTTACTTACATGTCAACCAAGAGTCCACGTTCTTGTTTTAAACTTAAGACGTACTTTGCTTCATTGAATGATTAATTAGTTGTAGGAATTTTAACATATGACTTCCTAAACTTGTCTAATTTTGAGTTTTTATACATTTTGCCAAGATCTAACAGGAAAAGAAATTCTAAAATTTATATTCAGCTGTGATTATAACGACAAAGTCTATGCTGAACTGCATAATTAACAAAACAACAAAACTAAATCTCTTACCACTACAAAACATTCTAGTTAGGTTTTTTTCCCCACCTAACTACATTCCTAGTGTTTGTGTGTCTTTCCCACAACTCTAGTTTCAAACCCTCTGAAATAAAACAAAACAAAAATGTGATAGGATGTACATAACTTTTAACACCAGAATTGCTTAGTTTATTTCATTTGAAACGTCTCATTCACTTTCACATCCCCTACTTCATGCATCTCCGAGAGGGAACCAATACTTAATCATGGTGTTGTATAGGATACTAGACATAGAAATCATGAACACGGAAAAAAAGCAAGTTAATTCTTCATTAGCAGATAAGAACTCTACAACTGTATATACAACATATACATACAAAGAAATAAGAACTGTACAAAGAAAATGGGACAATGACCTTATGACAAACCAATACAAAATAAAAATATTTTGAGATCAATAACATTTTGAAGGACAAAGAAAGTGGTAAGCTACAAATTATTTGAGGAGATAATGGACTGAAAAACAAGAGGCCATGAACTGACGCTAAAGCTAAGAGAAGATAGTCCAGCAAGGGAGTTCAAATGTCCTCAGGCAGAGGGTGAGGAGTGTATGGAACAACAAGCAATTAGAGGCAAAGGACATCGTTATAACATCTGACCTCTGCTCCTCGTGTGAATGGCTGTAACTGGGTAGCAGAGTTTTTAATCCTCGAACTCTCATGCTTAAGCAGAAAGGCATAAAGAAGAGACATTTAAATTTTAAAAATATAGTACACTCTTCAAGTGCGTGATTGAACTAATCTTAAAATGATAAGTCATGTGAGTGTGTGGTTGTAGGTGAAGAGAATAGTAATTATGGAATATGAAAGTGTCGTTGTCATCACTAACCATTTTGGGATAACAGCACTAACAAAGATCAAGTATTTCTGAAGTAGAGATTGAACAGCTGTTGAGAATGGCATGAAGAACGCTGCCAGACCCTGGCATCCAGGGTAACCTCACTATCTCCTTATGAGACCTATACTTTCAACATTAATCTTCCATAATTTAAAATAAGATGATGTGACTATAGTAAAATAAGTATTTCACACATTATTTTAAAGCAACATACGAGCTTTAAACAATGCTAAAATTTTCAGCAAAACGCAGTCATGAAGAAATCAAATAGAAGGAAATTTTAAAGAGCGAGTTGAAATTTGAAGCGTTAACTATGCGTCAAGTACAAGACTTCTGAAGGGGTTCTTGGGCAGCCAATGAGAGTGGACTGAGTATGTGAAACATGACTAAGAGACCTATTACAGCGCCAGGATTTCTAATGATAGCAATTACATAATTCTGCATAAGGCCATCTCTGCAAGTTTATAAGGTTCTAAGATTCTCATAAAGATACTACAATATATTTGTAAGAGTGATGCTCTGTCCCCAAACCCTATATCCCAGGAATAAGATGATGATAAAAATGTCCATTAAATAAGTTGAAGAAGGATATTGCTTCCTCTAGTTTCTGGAATATTGTGAGTCCTGGAAAACCATGGAAAGCATAGAAAGATGAATTCAGCACACTGACGGATGGTGATTCTAACGTGTAACATATTGTCACTCTTCCAGACAATAGGAGTTGCACAGGCATGACTGGCCTCAACTGGCCAGATGCCCAGGACAATTGTAGGTGTTGAGTAAGAGCAACTCCAAAGCTTTGCTGTATTTATTAGGTTTTATTTGAAAGATAATTTTCAAGAGCTATGAAAAAAAAAGCTAAGAGAATAATGAAAATCCATTATGAAACAATTATGCAGAAACCACATAACATGCTAAATATAGACTAGTTGAAATGGAGGAAAGGTGATCGTGTCTGAGGTAATAATCTAAGCCAACTGAAAGACAGCATATCATCGTTTTAATAAAGAGAGTACTATTTTAATGCTAAGTAGTAGATCCAGGCCAGATGCAATGGACATACAGGAAAGATTTCCAAACTATGGGAAATAAAAATCTACTGGATGCAACTCTTCTAATAAAAGGTTTTTTCAAAAAAAATTTCTTTTTTTGAGGAAGATCAGCCCTGAGCTAACATCTGCTGCCAATCCTCCTCTTTTTGCTGAGGAAGACTGGCCCTGAGCTAACATCCACACCCATATTCCTCTTCTTTATATGTGGGACACCTGCCACAGCATGGCTTGCCAAGCGGCGCCATGTCTGCACCCGGGATCCAAACTGGCAAACCCCGGGTCACCCGAAGTGGAACATGTGCACTTAATCGCTGCGCCACTGGGCTGGCCCTGAAAAATTATTTTTATTTAATATTTAGTTATGTATTTAATGTTAATGTATATTTACTATGATCCAGATTCTCATCTGGGCACTGGGAACACTATGCCTTATTGATAATCACAACAACGTAATAATAATAGTGCCCATAAACAGGTTGATTTCGTTTGAAACAGTGGCAATTGCTATCCTAAAGGACAACCGGTGAACATTAAATTATCATTGTTTTTGTTTATTTATGCTTTTATTATAAATTTATTGGAAGAATTGGTCCCTTTATTTTAAGTTTGGTGGATTCCATTTCATGAGAAGTAATGGCAAGCTACAGTTTTGATGGCATGGATTATAGATGAAAATGATCTGAATTAAGAATATTTATAAAAGAGAAACTGAAGTGGAGCACAATTACAGCCTTTGGAAGGCTCACACGTAGGTAAGGTAGAGTGAATATTCTGTGATGCTTCAGAGGGCAGTAAGAGGAAATTCAGGAAGTTAGAGGAAAGCATACTTTATGTGAAAGTATTTTCTAACAATTGGTATTGACCGGAAGAGAGACATTACTGAGAGTATTGAAGTAGAGTCAAAAGAATCGGAAACCAGTGTTAGGACTGAAGTCTATTTTTAAGAAGGCTTTGTATTGAAGAGGTTAAGAGCATAGGTTTAGAGTCAGATAGATCTCGAATCAAATGCCAAATTTCCTACCTATTAGCACTCTCATCCTGGGCAATTTATTAATCTCTCTAAGCTTCAGTTTGATCATCTGTATAGCACAGATAACAATGTCTGCTTGAGGAGTTGTGTGACTGGCTAAATAAAGGAAGAATTTAGAGCAGCGTTTGGCATGTGGGAAATCTTGTTATTCTATGCCTTTTAATATTAGGATCATACACTAATGAGTGTATATAAATTTGGGGATGATCTGAATTTCAATAACTATAACCCCCATTATTATGTCTAATTTATAGCTACCTATTTACTATTTGCTAAGGATAATATTAGACAATAAAACTTTAGATGATCTAGTGTACAATATTGGGAAAAGATTAGTCTCAAAGAAAAAATTCATAAAAAACTAAAATATTGTCATATATTTCTAAGAATTCTTGTCCCAGGATCTGAGATTGTTAAGTAATAATGAAATAAATAATCCTTTGTATCTCACAAATATTACTTGAGAAAGTCCGGAAAATATCAGGTGCAATTAAAATATAAACCCATAAGACTTAGACAAAAGCTAAATTTGATATATGAATGAAATGAAGCAATGTGGAAACAATTACCACCATCTGCACCATAAAATTCATAGTGTTGAAGATTACAAATTCATAAAGAAAAGACAGCTATTGTGGATTCCTCAGATGTGTCTGTAGTAATCAGTATACCTGGTAAATGTTGAGAGACATGTTGACCTGAAGGCATTTAATGAACATAAACCATTTTACTGTTCTATCACTACGGTTGTGTCAGTCAGGATTTGATCAGAGAAGCAGAGTCACTAAGCATGATATATCAAATGATTAGAGCTTATGCAATTGTGAGAACTGGTTAAATAGTCTACATTAGCCTGTTGCTTCTGCATCTGGTGCTGAGGACCAAAGTCATCAGGGCAGGCAGTCAAAAAGAGAGAAGGCTGTGAAGTGGGAAAAAGACAAACCAGGACCTATTACAATGAGTTCAGACCCACAAGGCCTGACTGGGATCCCCAACCATCTCTCACTGCCCCCCTTCCATCTAGTAAATTTAGTTGGTGTTGAGGATTGGGATTATACTAAATTTATAAACTAAACTGGGGAGACTCACCTACTTATGATGTTGAGCTGTCTTGATCAAGAACCGGGCATGTCTTTCTAATTGTTCAGCACTAGTTTTTGTTTGTCAGGAGTGTTTTAAAGTTTTCCTCCTATACGTTTTCTACATTTTTCCTTAATCTATTTCTAAGTGCTTAATATTCTTTGTTGCTGTTGAAAGTGGGGTTTTTCTACCATTTTCTTCTCTACCTGGTTATTGCCTATGTATATGAAGACTGTTGGTTTCTATACGTTAATTTATATCCTGCCAACTCAATATTTTTCCAAGTAAGATATATCCACAAAAGGTGATACTTTTTTATTTCTTCTTTTCAAAATCTTGCATCAATAATTGATTTACCTTGTCTAATTCCATCACCTGAACCCTCCCCCCAAAATGCTCAATCATAGCGTAGATAGTGGAAGTAGTTTAGTTTCTCTGATTTTGGTGGACATGCATCTACTGTATTTCCATTATGAAAAATGCAGGTTTTAAGACATCCTTCAGCATCTGTGGGGAAAAAAATCACATATTTTATTTTCTTAGGATTCTCAGTATAGTATATCATACTATTGGATTTCCTAATATTAAATCAAATTTGCATTCCTGGAATTCATTTCATCTTTTTACTGGGAAGGCATGGAAATTTCCCCCTTCATATTTAAAGGCTAATTGTTTTATAATTATTATATCAACAATTCTAAGTGTTCTGAGATACTATCTTATTTGCATGCTTGCTGAAAAATTAGCCTGCCACAGTTTCTTGGATGCTAGTAGAAGACAAAAGATTCCTGGGTCAGATATTAAGGACAATTTACTACTCACAAGAATACCATAAGGCAGAGTATCAACATTTTTAAATTGGCTCCCATAGCCACAATTCCCACAGGGGGCCGCAAAGAGGCTAGTTGGCACCTGCACATGCAATGGGCTCTGTTACAGGAGAGGAGCCTGAGGAAATATTGTGTAATGGGCAGTAAGCACATCTGACCTGCTCTCTAGAGAGACGTCACACCTAGCTTCCAAAGCTGTATGCCATATGAGCATCCTTGAAAAAAGTCAGGACAGTTTGGAGAATTGTTTCCAGTAGCCCTTTCAATGCATAGATTCAAGTGTTCTTTATTTTTGAAAGTCTTATTTGATTATAATAATGAATATTAATAGAGTTTAATTGTTTGAATTTCTTTGAGTACTCCACTTAGAGTTGTGTCCTTTTACATGTCTTCTATTTTAACCACTTTCGTCTCAAATATTTTAATTCTTTGTTTTCTTCATTTTCACTTCCTTGCTTTCTGTTTTTCTCCCCTGGCTTTCTTCATTGTCCCTTATTAAATATGCAATTAATTCTGTTCTCCCTTGGACATCTTGTAAATTACCTTCATTTTTAATTATTTTTGTCTTTTTTGCCTTATAGCGCCTTAATTTATTTCATTCTCATTTCATTTTTCTCTTTTATGTTACATTTCTATTCTCAATTTGAAAATTCAGATTCAAGGTTTCTTTCATATCTCCAAATGCTTATTTAGGATATTAAAGTTTTTGTGTTGTGTTACAGTTTTTTTCTCCTCTGATTTTTTCATTTTTTGGTGGGAGGGAAAAGGTAATTTTACTAGCTCGAACGCTTTGATTGTCGTCTTCTGTTTTCTTCTCATAGTAGCTTTGAATAGATAAAGACTGTTCATGTGTCTGTATGTTCATGTTTGCATTTTGTGGATAGGAATGGCAGAACAAGATTCCTTATTCAAGAATATTCTCTTCTATTGGTGTGACAACATTCAGTTTTGTTAATTTGTGGCGTCTCACAGAGGGTGGGAGGGGTGTTGTACCTTCTTCATTGTTTTTCTCCTTTTTCACATTCCTATATGTCCTTCACTTTCCAAGAACTGATGCCTTTGCAGGACGACCTCTTTGACTCCCCTGGACAGTTAAACGTTTTTCTTGTAGTTAGCGATCTGATCTACCCAAACTCTTTCCAGTATTTTCATGCTTAGAGTGGACTTTCTCTTTCTGGAGATGATTTTAGTTAAACCTCAGAATCTCTGTTCTTTTCTTTTGTTCAAGTTATCTTGACTTTCCCTGACACTCCGTGAAAGCTTACAGTAGGAGACCAAGTGATAACTCTGCTGGAAATTGATGTTTATTTTTCTACTAACAAGTAATTTGAACTTGTTTGTTTTCTCTGTCTTTTGACTTTGCAAATACTGTGACAAGTACAGAAGTTAGAAGTTAGTGACAAGGCATGCTTTAAAATAGTATCTATTTTTCATTAGCACAACTATGTAAGGGGCTCAAATAATGAATTTTTAAGAGTCTCTGTATTTTTCAACATTTTTTTCCAAGGTGAGAACCTTAATTCTACGTTCCTATTCCCCTTGAACTAATTTTCCATGCTAATTAATTTGTCACTAAGTGATATATATATATATACACACACACATATATATATGTTTTATTTTTAATCAAGATCTGGTATTTCCTGACATAGGGTTTCTTTCCTTGTATCTACTGAGAGATTTTGCTCCTTCTGTGGCCATTAATTTTATATGAAACAACTATCATCCATCTAAATTAGTAACTCTTCTGTATTACAATTTGAATCTTAAGATATTTTTCTCTATAAAAGTAACCTGATACTATAGTTAGATTCAAGAGCTTCATAAGCAAGTGTAATTTTTTTTTAAAAGACTCAATCTTAAAAGTCTTCCTTCCAAAACGTCTTTCAAATATAATATTTTACTAGCAAGGAACAATTAATACTTTTTCAGATTTCAGAGACAAATGCCAAATCTCAAAGTTTTACTCCCTATGGCAATATTTTCCAATGAAAACATGTCAAGCAATTCTCAGTACATCCAAATACTTCAGTTGCTTAGCAACTGCTAATGAATTTTCCACCAAAAAGGTTTCAGACCAGGCCTCTGAGATATCAAATACTAGCACAGCCCTGGATGCCGTTGCAAATGTCCCCCTACTGTAGCATGAAAAAATTCCTGCAAACAATAAAAGGTAACTACTTGTTATAGCATAATGTTGAAAAAGAGCAAATAAAAATCATTTTAGTTTGCTGTTCCTGAATCAAGGTCTCTTTTATTACTTTTTTTCTAAGAACGTATAGATAATTTAACATCTATAAAAGCATTTAGTAAAAATTAATATACCCTAATGACTTTGAATTTCCAAATATCAGGATTAAAATTTTGAATTTCTATTGTTATTTAATAATTTAATTCAACTAATTTAAATGCAATGATTTTATGTTTACTGCATTAAAAATGAACGAAATACCTAATTACAAAAAACCTTTACTCAAGGGAGTTGCTGAATCATACAGAGGACCTGTGTGGATTAATTGTTTCTCTGAAGCAGCGTGTAAATTCACAGATTCTGGAAATGGAAACTTACAAAGGAACTTTCAATTGCTTTCATTTTCTCGATGATACAGCAAACAAGGTCATCAGTTGAGAGCTAAGATGGGGTGGAAAGTGTTGGATGTTTGAAAAAAAGAGAAGTTATGAAATAATTGGCTTGAGAGAGCAGAGCTATGAATGGATGATGGCAATGTAATATTGCTGGGCTTCTTTAGGAGCCCTCTTGATGTTGAGATTCATGAATTAATTATGACTGCAGTTAGCATGATTTTTGTTTCTCTCCAGCTGCAAGTGCAGGAGTGGAGTAATAAATTTTAGATTTATCCAGGGTTATGTACACGGAACTTAATGAATGTGAGGAGAGGAAACAGCTCTCACTAGAGAGGGCTGCATGGTGAGCAAGTGTTTTTATGAAGAGCCAGGTGAAAAGAGAGGGTGAAGATTTACATAAGAATAGAAGTGTAGGATATGGAGGATTTCACTGGTAACTGACTGTGGTAGATATTTTTCAGTAATGCTCTGTCTTTAGTTTTCTATTGCTATGTAGCAATTTACCATGCCTCTAGTAACACACTTTTATTGCCTCACATTTTCTGTGAGTTAGAAGCCCCGGCCTGGTCTATCTAGGTCCTCTGCTTAGGGTCTCACAAGGCTGCGATCAAGGTTTCAGCCAGGCTGGGTTCTCATCTAGAGTCTCCAGATAGGGAAGACTCTCTTTCCAAGCTCATTGAGGTCGCTGAAAAAAATCATTTTCTCGTGGTTGTATGGCTGAGACTCCTGGCTTCTTACTGGATGCCAGCCTCCAGCCCTGGAGGTCATCCACAGTTCTTTGCCCTGAGGCTGTCTTCACAGGCTGTTCACAACATGGCTGTTTGATTCCTCCAGGACAGCAGGAAAATATTTCTCTCCAGTCAGATAAGGCAGATTCTTATAATCATGGCAGTGAAATCCCTTCACTTTTGTCATATAAGGTAAACTAATCAAGGGAAGACATTCTATCATCCTTTCCATGTCCTATTGTTTAGGAGCAAGTCACACATCCTCAAGTGGTGGATTACACAAGGGTGGGATTCATTAGCCTCCATTCTAGGGCATGAATGATGCAGCTTCTGCTTTGTTTTTACCTCTCTGTATTTACTCCCTAGGGTTGATCTGGACTCCGTGTTGTTTCTTGCTTTGGCCAACGGAATAGCAGCAAATGTAAGGCAAGCTTGCAGTTTAGGACTTTCCCTCTCTTGAAACCTACTGCTGTTGGAGGAAGCCAGGCTAGCATGCTGAATAGTGACCGAGAGCCACACATGAGAGTGAGGCCATCCTAGCAGCCCTAGCCACTCTGTCAGTTGCCTACAAATACATGAGTATGCCCAGTAGAGACCAGCTGAGCCTGCTAAGAGCAGCTGACTTACACCTTTGATTTTCCACCTTCACTTAGATTTTGTCTGAGTACTCTGCCTTCTTTGGAAAAGTTTGAATCTTTTGTTTATTCTTTAAATTTTCTATTTTAACTGCTTTCTGTAAAATGGTATCAGTGTAGATACCTGTCATGGGTTAAATTGTGCCACCACAAAAGATATGTCAAAGGCCCAACCCACAGTATCTCGTAACGTGACCTTATTAGAAAATAGGTTTATCGTGGTTGCAATTGCATATTTTTAATGCATTTCTGTAAACTTGGTATTATATCTATTTTCAATATTTTATATAATTCACCAGTGAAGTCATAGTGTCCAATAATCTTCTCTGTGGGAAGGTTTTTATTAGAAATTCAATTTCTTTAAGATATAGAGATAGACTGAGTTTCTATTTCTTCTTGTGTCAGTTTAAAAGTTTGGGCTATTTAAAGTGATTTTTCCATTTCCTCTAAGTTGTTGAACTTATTGCCACAAAGCTGTTAACCACTTTCTAATATGATTTTAATGATTATCAGATGTTCAATGATGTCCTCTTTTCTCCCTAATATTGATATTACCTTTCTTTTTTAAAAAAATTCCTCCAAGTTATTAATCATATTTATTGATCCTTCCATAGACAGAGCTGTTGAGTTCATTAATTCTGTCTATTTTTTCTTTTTTCTATTTTATTGATTTGTGTTCCTTTATTTACTGTTTTTTGCTTTATGCTTTGGGTTTAATTTTCTCTTGTTTACTTAACTTCTTAAGGTCAAAATTTAGATAAATATTTGAGATTTCTTCCTTTCTAATGTAAGCATTGAAGCAACCAATTTCCCTCTAAACACTGATTTAGCTGCATTCTATGGATTTTGGTGCATTGTGTTTTTATTCTCATTTAATTAAAATATTCCTGATTTACTGAGTGATTTTCTCTTTTATTCATATATTATTTAAAGTTATATTATTTAATTTCTAAGTATTTGGTTACTTTTTAGAAGTCATTTTGTTATTTTTTTCTAATTTAATTCCATTTGGGCAAAGACCTTTCTCTAAATGCTATTAATATATTTAAATCTATTGAGACTTGTTTTCATAGCTTATGTTCTATTTATGAATGGCATGTGTGACTATTCTAAGTGCATCTGAAAATCCATAGTTACAAAACTCATCTGAGTTCCCACACTAGCTTCTCATTCTCTAACATGTATTTTTTCGGTTCACTCACCAAGCAACTACATAGACCATTTCAAGCCTTCCCCACTCCCCTCTAATTTCTAAACCTTCTCATCTATTTTTCACAGAAAATGACCTCATTTCTCACTGCATAGAGAAAATAGCTGGCCCAAGCAGGAGTGCTCTCACTTTCTGATACCAAATATAGAAACCTATTTTCCTTTTCACCTGATAAAGTAGTGGAGGTTTTCTTCCTATCAAAGACTAATCCCTTTGCTCAGGAACTTGTATCTCTCTCTTTCATAAACCTTACCCAAAGTATATCCCTTATCTCTCATACAGTTTAAGCCTTTCAAGTGGTTCTTTCCCACCTGTTATTAAACTTGCTACAACTAAGTTGGGGTGGGGGAGGGGCAGTACAGAACAGCTCAGCCCCTTTCTTAACCCCTCATCTCCCTGTTTTACCTTCAGATCTCTTTTTCTCCCTCACGGCAAAATTTCTCAAACATGTTTTCCTCACCTTCTGTTCACTCCTCTCCATATAGTACTTTTAGTATTTCTCATCCAAAGATTGTTGGTTACTCTAATAAATTAACTAGAATCATCTCTCTCTTCATTAACACATGAGACCTATTTTCTTCCCAGTGAGAAAGGACAATGTCAGAGAATAGAGAAAATGACCATACAAAGTACTAGTAATTATACTACGACAAGGAACAGATTCACAGATAAAGATTTTTCATTCTGAGCGGATATCACCATTCCAGTAGATAGTGGTCAGAATTCTCCAAAGGGCTGAGTGAGGATTTCCGTGATTCTTTTTAATCTCAAAGTAGAAAACTTAATGAAAGCTGACTGTGAATCTAAGATCTTACAGAAAAATAAATAACTACATGAACTAAAAAAAATAATAATAGTGAGAGAATATAATTTTGGTTATCTGTTTTGGAATACTGTCATTGTGCTACTATCTATATTCTGACAGGCATATGAGGAAATCTTTTACAGTCTTCCTAATCTATTTCTACCTTTAGTAGGCCATGCTTGTGTAAACTGAAGTGAAACACTGTTAGATTGAGATATTGTTCTCATTGACTCCACAGAAATACTTCTGCTAAGTAACTTTGCTGTTCATAGCAATGTAGTTATTTGCATGCATTCAAAAAGAATCCATTCCCTGTTTTACCAGATTATAAGTAGACAAATCAATTGCAAAATAAAGGTCATATCTTGAGGATTATATTTGAAAATAAACCTCTTTTGAAAAGCTAGCTATTATGCAACATTATTATAAAGCATTTGTTGGGCCAGCGTCTACATCAGTCTCCCAGGAAACCGGTATTGTATCTCTTCTGTGGCTTGAAGCATTCATAGTAAGGAAAGTCACTTTCTAGAATGTCAGAAATCATAGCAGATTTGGAGAAATGCAAAGAGAGAATAATTCACCCGTATTACACTTTCTGTAGGGAAAACCTGGTGAAGATGAATTCTTGGTTTTGATTTCCTACCCTTGAAATATACACTAAATATGCATAGTAGAAACTATTAAAAATGTAACCCTGGCATCTTTAAGTAATATCTAGTGTGAAATTTTGGCATGGTTCACTAAGAATTTGCATTAGGATTATAGTTTTAACATTTTTAGAATTATCCTCTGATAGTTTACCTGACTGAATTTAATGGTAGAGATCAGAGCCGTGGTTGTATTTCTTTTAACCAAGTTAGTCTCTCTGAACAGGCTAGATTCCAGGAAGAGAGAAAGGCAACCATAAATGACCAGACTCGGTAAAGATTATGTCATGATCTAGAAGCAGGTTTTGCTAGAAAATTTGCCATATGCAAATGATAAAATGTTATACAGTTTAAAAAATAGCAAACGATATTCAAATGTAAATATTCACAGATCTCAAAAATATAATGTCAAGTAGAAAAAGTAAATATTACAGTGCAAAGTGTAAATATAAAAAGTGTGTATGAGGGGAGTGCCCAAAAAAGTAAGAACTGTGTAATGGAAGCATGGAAATAGAAAATAAATAGGAATAGAAAATAAAATAATAAATAATTAATATATTAATATTATTATATTATTAATATTAATATATTAATATTAATATATTAATTAATAATAATAAATAAATAATAAATAAATAAAATAATTAAAAAGTGGTGACATGCATACACCAAGGACTACGATCTACTATAAATGAGAACGATCAATCAATCTTTTTGTCCCCGAGGTAAAAATTAGACTGACATAAATTGTTACTACAACAGAGTAAGTGACAGAGGCAGGAGGTGAAATTGAATATTCATGTAGAAGCTGGGTCATGCAGGGCTTATAAGCTATAAGAAAAGTTTTATTTTAAATTTTCTATATCGTATGATCCAGAAGTGGAACTACTGGTGTTTATTGGAAGAGAACAAAAACAATAAATTGAAAAGATATATGCAACCATATGTTCATTGCAGTATTATTTAAAATAGCAAAACATGGAAACAACCTAAGTGTCCATCAATGGATGAATGGATAAAGAAGATGTATATACATGCAATGGAATACTATTCAGCCATAAAAAAGAATGAAATCTTGCCATTTGCAACAACATGGATGGATCCTGAGGGTATTGTGTTAAATGAAATAAACCAGACAAAGACAAATACTCTATGATTTTACTTGTATGTGGAATCTAAAACACAAAACAAAACAAAACTCAGATACAAAGAGCAGATTGGTGGTTGCCAGAGGGGAGGGGGCTTGGGGGCAGGTGAAATAGGTGAGGGGATTAAAAGGTACAAACTTCCAGTTACAAAACAAACGTCATGGGATGTACATCACTATGGCTAATAATATAATATTGCATATTTGAAAGTTATGAAGAGAGTAGATCTTGAACTTCACAAGAAAAACAAATTTGTAACTTTGTATGGTGACTAGACTTACTGTGAGAAACATTTCATGATGTAAAGATATTGAATCATTATGTATGTTATACACCTAAAGCTAATATACTATTGTATGTCAATGCTACTTCAATAAAAAAAAAGAGAATGAGTTTGTGACCAGCAAGAAAAAAAAAGATAAAAGAAAAGTTTCAAGCAGCTAGAGACATCAGCAGATTCATATTTTAAATTAATGACCTGGGTTGCTGTGTAGCCTGGATGAAAAGGAAATAAAAGAGGTCAGGTGGGTCTCTTGCAGTAGTCCAGGTGGAGGTGTGGGAGTCTTGAAGGATTGGCAAATCAGATGTTCTATTGGATTGGGGAAGAGGTAGTGCAGGGAGAAATAAGTGGTTCCATATGGAGTCAAATCACCAAACTTCCTGATGTACTGAGGTAGAGACGGGAATGTGTGTGCGGATTGGGGGAAGAATAGAGGAGTTCAATGTTGACTTCTAAGGTTTTTACTTTAGTAGGCAGATTGGATGGAGGCGCCATAAGAATCACAAATGTGATAAAGATATGATGATGAGCAAAGTGGAATTCAGAATTATTTTTGTTATTTCTTTGTGCTTTTTTTTTTTAAGTATGCAGCCAATCGAGACATTTCATCAGAGAAGATGAGAAGGAGGCAGAGGCTTTGATGTGTAGAGTGGATATGACAAAGTGACAAGAGATGTATTATCCAATTCATCAATTTTAAAATTTACATTGGATAAAAATTATGAATGTATATTTATATATCCAAAATTATGTCAGTGCATTTACAGAGATTGCGTCTAATCTCCCTGGCTATTGTTGATCCTTCTAGGCAAACCTACAAAAAATATGCTAGACCCACTCTGGCAAGATGAAAACTAAGGACAGCATTTCAGAGGAGTGTAATCTAACACGTCTGAATTTCTGTAGTAGAAGTGGAGAAAAGTATTAAGTGGATCTGTGCTAGAGATAAATATTACCTGTAATATGTAAATCAGCTATATATAAATAGAATGTCATCCTCATTTAAGAGACTCAAAGATGGACCTACTAATAAGATATTGTTAAAATTGAGTAGTCATTTCTGATTAAAAGAAAGAAATCTTAACTTTCTATAGAAGAAAGATGTTTTCTCAACTTGCTGAAAATTATCTACCAGAAATGGCTGTAAACAAAATGCTTAATGATGAAATGTTAGAAGAAATTCCATTAAAGTCAAGAATAACTATGGTACCCACTATCACTATAATTATCCAACACACTAATAGCATACGGAAATAAATCATCCTTCTCATCAACAAAACTCATGCAGAGAACAAAATAAGCAGACTTCATCACACAGACACTGTGAGAACATTCAGATAAGAATACAGAGAGTTTCTTAAGTAGATGGGATGGAGGGGCTTTCTGATTAATAATAGGAATACTTGAAACATATAGCACTTACTAGACATAGTTCTTGTTTTATAAAATATTTATTAATGATTTTTAACCTTCTTAACAACTTTATGAAATTGGTACAATTATTATCCCTGTTTTATACGTTAGTGAACCGAGATAGGGAGATAATTCATTAGGTTGCTCAAGATCAACTTACCAGCAAAGGTCCAACCTGGGCCAGCTGGCTCAAAAGGCTGTCAGTTTTACCCGCTAAGCTTTCTCACTGCCTTGACATGTTTGCTTTCACACATATTCCCATCATTAGCAGCTCTTTGTTCTACCACTTAACCAACCATACTTTTGATTTTATAGACTACACTGTTGTATGATTTACCATGATGCAATATGAAAAAGTCTCCCAAAATATCTCTTGCAGTATTAGTGTATATATTCAAAAATGTATTTGATCTAATGGTCAATCAATTAAAAAAATATTGGAAAACAATCCCCTGCAGGCACAGATTTTAGGACTCTTGCCTTGCAGCCTCCATCATGTAAACTCTTCCAATTATCCCACTTCCATTAGTTTATAGTACTTCTTACTGCCATCATTAAACTAAAAC
This sequence comes from Equus quagga, assembly GCF_021613505.1. NCBI lineage: Eukaryota > Metazoa > Chordata > Mammalia > Perissodactyla > Equidae > Equus > Equus quagga. Next base: position 10,842,427 of record NC_060275.1, on the reverse strand, counting down.
GAATGGTCAGACTCAAGGAAATCTGTATACTCTTTACACAACCATTTATTTTAGTTAATAAATGATACTATTAAATTAAAACAGGCATCAGGAAGAGCATACTTAGAACAACAAATCCTTGAATATCATGTCATCTCTAATGGAGCAAATGATTACCTTCATCAGTGTGCACAGGCTGGAAAGTATTCATTGTTAAACCTAAACGGAATATTCATGTCCAAAACAAGCATTGCTAATAACGAACTCTGTAGTTAAGTTCAATTGCATTAAATTTTAGGACTGAGTTTCCAACAGTGGTACTTTTCAGGCTAACACAATAATTTTTTAACAATCATATCTTTAGTACAAAGTGTTAATGAGTTTCTTGACACTAATTTGTCTTCAAGTAAACAATACAGATGTGCTTTGCTGAGCACTAGATTTTTCAAAGACGTGAAAAGAAACAAGATAATTCAGCTAAGATCACCAATATTACTTTCTTAATAATTAAGGTTCAGGATATTTTATAAGTTGAGCAAAAACCTAAATGAAGTAAGAAAAAATTATGTGAGGAACGTCTATTATTTGTATCACGAGTTTTTTCAGCTTTATTCAGGTGTAAGCAACAAAATTGGAATATGTTTAAAGTATACAACGTGATCCACAATCAATTTAATCAACACATCCATCACTTCACATATTTATCATTTTTTATGGAGAGAGGGTTAACAATGCTTAAGATCTACTCTCTTAGAAAATTTCAATTATGTAATACAATACTATCAGCTATAGTATTATAGTATACGTTAGATCTGCAGACTTTATTCATCTTCTGACTGAAAATTTGCAACCTTTGACCAACTTCTCCCATTTCCCCCACCCTCCAGCCCCTGGCAAGCACCATTCTACTCTCTGTTTCTATATAAGTTCTTTTTTTTTCTTTAGATTTCACATATAAGTATTACTATACAGTACTTGTCTTTCTCTGTTTGGCTTATTTCATATAGTATAATGTACTCTAGGCTCATCTGTGTTGTTGAAAATAGCAGGATTTCTTTCTTTTCTTTTTTTTTTTTTTTTGAGGAAGATCAGCCCTGAACTAACATCTACCGCCAATCCTCCTCTTTTTGCTGAGGAAGACTGGCCGCCCTGAGGTAACATCCATGCCTATCTTCTTCTTCTTTATAGGTGGGATGTCTGCCACTGTATGGCTTGACAATTGGTGCATAAGTCTGCATCCCAGATCCAAACTGGTGAAGCCAAGGCTGCCGAAGCAGAACATGCGAACTCAACTGCTGCACCACGGGGCTGGCCCTAGAATTTCTTTCTTTTTTAAGGCTGAATAATATTTCTTTGTGTGTATGAACACACACACACCACATTTCCTTTACCCATTCATCTGTAGATGTGCACTTAGGTTGTTTCCATACATTGGCCATTGTGAATAATGCTGCACTGAATGTGGGAATACAAATATCATTTTAAGACAATAATTTTGTTTCCCTTGGATATATACCAAGAAGTGAGATTGAAGCGATAATTTTATTTTTTAATTTCTTGTAGAATCTCCGTAACATTTTTTATAGTGGTTGTACCAGTTTACATTCCCACCAACAGTGAGTAAGGGCTCCCTTTTCTTCACATCTTCACCAGAATTTCCTCTCTTGTCTTCTTTATAATAGCCATCCTAATAGGTTTGCATTTCCCTGATGGTTAGTGATGTTTAGCACCTTTTCATATACCTGTTGGCCATTTGCATGTCTTCGTTGGAAAAATCTCTATTTAGATCCTCTGCCCATCTTCAGTTGCATACTTATTTTTTTGTTATTGAGTTGTGAGTTCCTTATGTATTTTAGATATTAACCTCTTATCCATAGGCTGCTTTTTCATTTTGTTGATAGTTTTCTTTGCTGTGCAGAAGCATTTTACTTTGATGTAGTCCCACTCATTTATTTTTTTGCTCTAATGGCCTTTGCTTTTGATGTCATATACAAAAAACATCTTGTAAATTGAGACATCAAAAACATAAAATGTGAGAGGGAGACTGTAAAAATGTAGGGCTTTGTATGCTTTCACATTTAAGTCGTATCAGCTTTAAATAGACTGTTATAATATAAAAAAGTTTTGTGTAAGCGTCTTAGTAACCGCTAAACAAAAACCTCTAGTAGATTCACAAAAGATAAAGAGAAAGGAATCAAAGCATACCACTAAAGAAAATATTCAAACAACAAAGGAAAAAAGCAAGAGAGGAAGAAAGGAACATAGGAACTACAAAACAGCCAGAAAACAATTAACAAAATGGCAAAAGTATGTCCATACTTATCAATAATTTCTGTAAATATAAATGGACTAAATTCTCCAATCAAAAGAGATATGGTGACTGAATGGATAAAAAACAAGACCTAACTATATGGTACCTATAAGAGACTCCTTTCAGCTTTAAGGACACACATAGACAAAGTGTTGGGATGGAAAAAATATGCATATCATAATTGTATCAATCTAGTGAAAAGGCATATACAAAAGAAAGAATTTTTTAATGAAAAAGAAATATAGCATCTATTCTTAATTAGTATTCCTTATAAAAGGCTATTTTATACGTGTTTCAAGAAAAGTAATTCATACCATAAAATATAAAATAAGTAATTAATTTTATTAGCATTATTATATGCCAATTCTTTAATTGTATAATATGGTATAAAATATATACACTGTGTTACATGGTAAGTACATCTTGAGAGTAACTAGCTTTCTACTTCCCCTCCTGTTCCCTTCCAATGCCTTCTCTACATATCTGCAAGAGAGATCTTAAACTCATATCAGCAATTACTAGTCTTATGCTTAAAATTCTTGAATGAGGGGCTGGCTCCATGGTGTAGTGGTTAAGTTGTGCCTGCTTCACTTTGGTGGCCTGGAGTTCATGGGTTCGTATCCTAGGCACAGACCTACACCACTAGTCAGCCATGCTGTGGCAGCAACCCACATACAAAATAGAGGAAGATTGGAACAGATGTTAGCTCAGGGCTAAACTTCCTCACCAAAAACAGACAAACAAAACTCTTAGATGAGTATTCATTACTTTTAGAATTAAATCCACACTACTTAAAGCACCTATGTATTTTTTTCTAGTCAATCTCTCTGACCTCTTATGAGTCCATGTGTCCTATTCAATACAGTCAAGTCACATCAATTTTCTCTCAGTTCTAGATCATTCTCAGTTTTGTGTGAGCTCAAGAACATTGGCATACTGTTTCTTCTGCCTAAGATACTATTACCCTCGTTGTTTATATGGCTAGTTCCCTCTCATTAGTTACATCTCAACCTAAATATAAATAACAAAGAAGTCTCCTTTAAAATCTCCATTAAAGAATGCCCCTTCTCATATTATTTGTCAGATCTTTGTTTTTTTCTTTACATTATTTTATTTATTTGTGTCTACCTCTTTTTGTCTGATTCCTCTACTAGAATATAAATTATGTGAAGGCAGGAACCGTGTTTCTCTTGTTCAAAGTTCTTACCATCTGGCTGAGTAGGTGAACTATAAATATTGGTTGAATTGAGTAAAGCAGTGAAAGTTAATTGGAAAGTAGCATTTTTTGTGAAATAAACTTGACAAATGGCCAATGAAAAAGGGTAGCATTATACTGCATTCCTATGAGTTTTGCAGCTTAAGGTCTAAAATCTTCTTTTATTTAGGATTGAGAATTTGATTGATAATAATATTGCAATATTCCACTCGAATAAATTTTCTTCAGGCTAAATTCTAAAGCACGGTTCTTTATTCTGTGAATCTTTTTTCTGCATAACTTTTCTCAATTCAGTATACATTAGGCATGTCAAACTTACTCTGTATAAACTAAAACTCATAATTCAATTCTCTCATCCAGACCTGTTTCTTAGTTTTCCCAATTCAATAAATGGGTCTACCTTTCACATAGTTTAGAAGCCAAAACCAGAGTCTTCTTTAATTTTACACTTTTCGTCACCCCTTACACCCAATCTGTCAGCAAATCCTGAAATCCTGACTCTAAAACATATTGTGACAGCCTGCTTCTTTTCAGCTGCACACTCTATACCTTAGATCAAGAGGCTAGCAAGTGCCGAGTCTTTTGCTAGAATTTCTGCCTTTATTGTCTGATGGGATGGGAAAGCATTATGCAAAAGGAGACAGAACCGTGGTGACAAGAATGAGAATATAGATATATGTCAAGTGGTGTTTAAGAGATATTCTATTCTGAAACATCAGAAGGACTGGTATAATGACGGAAATATACATACACAATAGGGGTGCAAATGGGGTGAGAGGGTGGGGGAGCTACACAAATGAATGGCACCATATAAATGAATGGTACTGGATCGCAGAGGACTAGTCTTCTAGGACCACATATACTGTACTGACTGGATTCTCAATATGTTTGGGCCTATGGTTCAGGCTCAAATTCTTCTATGTATCTCTCATAATATCTTGGGCACTGGGACTACTATTGCAATGGTATTATCATAATTATTTTTTCTGTTTTATAGATTAGGAAACTCAACATCAGGTAAGGTAAACACCTAGGTCACAGGATAAAGTAACTAACCTGCAATTCAAAATGAGAGTTTTCCGACTTTAAAGTCTATATCCTTTATACTGTACACAATGATTGGCCCATGCCTATTCATGTCTACAGTGCTAGCATAATGTATAATACTCATTGGAGCCTGTTGAATTTAATTTATAAATTGATATGCCACTTGAATTTAAAGAACGTTCGTTTTCTTACAAGAATATGTGTTTTCTATTTCTCACTGATGAAGGACTAATTTACCTAATAAATCAATATTTGGCAGTGAAGGACTGAACTAAAATTTAGCCAAAGCTCAGGAGGATTCTCATAACATCCTTACAAGTGCTCCATGGTTCATACATGATTCATTTTTACTTAGTCTGCTTTCCACAAAAATAATCTACCTTTTTTTCATCAAATTAAACACTTGCATTTTTAATACTTTGATGGATACTAAATTACAATGTCATCACATGGATGTGAAACTGAACAGTACTTAGAGAAATGGCACCACTTTGAAACAAATGAGTTCAAGTAATAATTACTTTCTGTCTATAAGACTGGGAATTTCTTTTTCTTATTTTTAAAAGATTTTATTTTTCCTTCTTCTCCCCAAAGCCCCTCAGTACATAATTGTATATATTTTAGTTGTGGGTCCTTCTAGTTGTGGTACCTGGGACACTGCCTCAGCGTGGCCTGATGAGTGGTGCTAGGTCCGTGCCCAGGATTCGAACTGGTGAAACACTGGGCTGCTGAAGCGGAGGATGTGAACTTAACCACTTGGCCACGGGGCCAGCCCCAAGACTGGGAATTTCTAACACATCATCTCTCTGTTCCAATTATGCAGAAAGGAGAGTTAGGTCTTTGTGGATTGGTAATTATAACCCTTAATATCTGATTGCAAACTCTCACTAGAGTATAAAGTACATAATTATAAATTGCACAATGAAAACATATTTTTAAGGAAATACACTGTGAGATTTGTTTGTAAAAGATATTCTACCTGAACATAAATCTATAATTAAATTACTTTTAAAATTCTGTAGTTAGGCCCATAGAGTCCACAATTTCTATATACGTATCTGTTAGGTCGTTAATGAGAATTTCAGTGATGTTGACTTCAAAATCCCTTATATTCCTACTTAGTAAACATCTGCATGCAATTTATGCACATTATTCTCCATTAAGTTCATTTTGGAGAGCTATACTTCCAGACATTAGGTATTACAGGGCACAACACCTTTGAATAGTCAACTCCTTTGACTATTCAGAGAAGCCTTGTGTAGTTCCAAGAAAATGTCTGGGGAAATGGGAGCTAGTGTCAAAGCTGGTAGGTGCTTGGCTTGGCAAATCTTCCTCCTGTTGTTCAAGAAACACTCACTTCTGCCTCCACATGATCTTTCAGGGTTATCTGTGTCAGAGTATGGCACAATAGTATTTGGAGGGTACAGATGGCCTGGCTTCTATTTCTAAATAACCCAGCTTGGGTCCGATCTAGCTGTGTGTTACTGCTGGAAGACAAACCTAACTTGAGAACTAGATGAAAGACAAGAATCCATATAGTTTTTCTAGGACATCATACTAAATATTTTAACTGCTCTATTTTGATTAATCGCCTCAACAGTTGTTTGAGGAAAGTACTATGATTATTGTCATTTGCAGAAGGAAAAACCAAGGTCCGAGGAGGTCTGGTAACTTGATCTAGGGCATATAATAAGTGAAGCCGTGCCCACTACACTGTCTTCTAGGAGCGGGATTGTTTCTTTCCCAACAGATTTACATCCTTATTCATTGTTAAATTTCACCTGAATTAAATTATACATGTAATTGTAAGAGTTTTAATTTCAATATTCAATGACTTTACCTTGTTTTAAATATAAAATATTCAGAACTAGTGAACGAAGTCATCTAGGTTTGAGACTATAAAAGCTTTAAACATACAGAGTGTTCATCTTATCATTGCAGCAAATAAGAAGGTTGAAAAGAGAGCACGAAAACATGTATGAGTCCTTCATTATAGGTAAAGAATATTGTCCTTGTACCAGTTTGACTAAAATGCAGCTGATAAGCTATTTAAATATGAAGTGTGTTTTAGCTGATAAAACCCCAGTAAAATCAAAAATGAATGAATGCCATGTAAGAGCCAGGTTAATTAGGAAATGATCCCCTGAGTACCATCTGGCATGTGGTGGAATTAGTGATTTTAACACGCATTGATGCAATGCCAAGAGGCCATGAAGAGACAGTTCTATTCTGAAAATTAGCAAAAAGCAGTGTTCCAAGGTGCTAGGAAGTTTATGAGGTCAGGCTCTCTTTTTCTGTTTATCTCCAAAACACCATTTACTAGTAATGTGCAGCTCACTTTGGAAGATTTTTGTTTACAATTGTTCAATAACTCATGAATCTTGAATTTTAGTGTTTGACAGGTATTTTTCTTTTTGTGCTAGAAATATTATCCTTACATCAAGCTGAATCTGTATTCATAAACAATTGTGAGAATTGAGTATTTTCAAGTATTTGAAATTGCTTTGTAAATGTTAGTGCACTTTATCATGCTCGCTTTTACTTGGCAATTTTAGTAGATATGTAAATATATATGCATATATATCATATATATGTATTGCACATATTCCAAGAATATGTGGTTAAATATTGTAAACAACCCCAATTTTTTAAAAAAATATGAGACAAATACATACATATTCTATATAAGTGTATCCTTACATAAATATTATTTGTAACTGGCATGTAAAGAGAGTGACTGTGACTCCGTCTTCCTCTCCCCTCAGCATTCCAGTGTCATTTACTCTATTCCATATATCCCCTCTTCCTCATCAATTTTACTAGTGTATGGCCAGTTGTTATTTACATCTCACTAACACATTATTCCAAACCTCATTATTTTTCTAATGCTCTCATCTGAATTCTTAGCACCTCATTCACAGTAGGAAGACTCGCTCTTATATCATTGGAAAATATGAAAGATTCAAGGTTGTTTATGACATATTATAGGTTATGTTCATCTTATCCAATGACTAAAAATATTTCCATTTAACTTGTACAGTTTTTTCATTCCATCTATTGTAAGATCATTATGGTCAAATTGTCTCAGAGCCTATGTTTTAATGGTACAATTTTTAAAAGCTCAGGAATTAATAATTAGTCAGAATTATAACTTAGATTGTTATAACAGTTACTAGAAAGTGAAGGAAGACCTGAAATTGCTCATGGTCACTGGAGAGAAAGAATTCTTACTAAAAAAAAAGGAATGAGTGAGTCACCACTGGATATCATTACCCAAGTTCAAGCAAAGCTCTATCATATTCCCCAAAATGCAAGAATCTTAGACAATATTGGACATGAGTGATAAAATATTATCCAAATTATCAAAACTATGATAATTATCTAAGATTTTTCTAAAAACTTCAACAAAAGTTTTAAAGTGACATTCTTATATGGATGACTAGTTTCTTTGCTTTGTGTTTTGGTGCTAGGCTTTTTTTTCTTTAATATACACCAACTGTTTTTTATTATTGAGTTGAAGAAATATTTTACAAGATAGTAAAAAAAAAAAAAGAAACTATAAGCACAGCTAATGTTATTTTTTCCAGTGTTCCCAATCAGCTCCAAAGTCATTATATGCAAAGCCCATTTTTCCATATATACATGTATTCCATATATGTACATATATATATATATATATATATATAATGGGATATTATTCAGCCATAAAAAGAAAGAAATTTTGCCCTTCACAACATGGATGAACCTGGAGGATGTTATGCTAAGTGATATAAGCCAGAGAGAGAAAGACAAATACTGCATGATATCACTTATATGTGGAATCTAGAGTAGTCACACCCATAGAAGTGAAGAGTAGAATGAGTCGAATGATGGCTGCCAGAGGCTGGAGGAAGGGGAAAATAGGAAGATGTTCGTCAAAGGGTACAAAGCTTCAGTCATGCAGGATGAAAAAGTTCTGGAGATCTAGTGTACTGCAATGTGACTTTAGTTAGCAATTCTGTATTGTATACTTGAACTTTGTTAAAATAGTAGCTATGTGAGTTGATGTGTTTGTTAATTAATTTGATTGTGGCAGTGATTCCACAATGCACACCTATATCAAAACATCATATCATGTACCTTAAACATGTAATTTTTATTTCTCAACTATACTTCAGTAAAGATGGGAAAAAACCCTGAGGAGCCAGCTCCAGCTACTGGGTCAATCTTTGAAGCAGATAAAGAAGTTTTCTTTATTTCTGCCCAAAACTCCCATATGTAGCTGTGTATTCTAGTTGCACGTCCATCTAGTTCTTCTATGTGGGACGCCACCTCAGCATGGCTTGACAAGGTACTAGGTCCGTCCCCAGGATCCGAACTAGTGAACCCTGGGCCACTGAAGCCGAGTGCAGGAACTTCACCACCACGCCTCTAGGTCAGCCCCATATAAAGTCGTTTTCTATGTGAAGCTTCTGAAATATGTGTGTACTAGATGTAATTGATTTGGTATTATTTTTTAAAAATTCCAAAACTCATATGGTATTAGTTTATTAATGATGATTCCTTCAAAAAAGCATTTTCAGAACACATTTGTACCCATTTTCATCATATTTCCCAGTCTATGCCATTCTTTTAGTATGATTGCTTACAGTTTGCCAAATTTTAAAATTCTATATATCTAGTCTCCCCACCTCCTCTTTCTCTCCAGTTCCATAGATTTGTCCTGAGTCACAATAGACATGTTTCCTTAGTGCATATTATTTGAGGAATACATGTACCATTAAAAACCAAAAGTATAAAAGTTACCCAAGCTTGAGTTTAGGTGATTCATAAAGCCAGTCACAACATTTTGCAAATTTTATTCATCAGTGCAGAAGACAGTAACAGAAATGGTCTTCTTGAAAGATGTTTCCTGAAGCTGAATGCCAAAAATGTAATCGTCTTCCATATCTTCTTAGGCTTGAGAAAGAAAAATCTACCCTTATTAATAAAATAAGGTGTATGGATAACTAGCTTTATTTTTCTGCGACAGTCCTATTTTCCTGCCTCAGTTTCTTCTTGGATGCTAGAGTGGCAAATGAGGACCCTGACACTAGTCCCCAGTCCCTTTCCCTGGCGTTTACTTCTGGGCACTGCGTGATCTCTGAGGTAGCTATTTTCCAATGAGCATTAGGGACCTGGAGTAACACAGTGCTGGGCACTTGCTCCCATAGTCTGGAGGAGATTTGTTCTGGTTAAAGTATGAGTTGATTAATAGTATAGAGCAAACTCACAGCAACACAACAGAAATATAAACTTAACTTCTATTACCAATATTTCATAAATAACAACAATACAGATCTAATTCAATTGATTTATATGGTCACTAGAACAGTACTTGGTAAATTTCTCAAACTTTGTCCACCTGTGGGGACACGCCACAGACAGCCCAATCTGTTGAAGTGGATAGAGAGAAGGAAACTGGCAAAATGGCGTGACTTCCAGATGCAGAAAAAAGGTCTGAGATTTGGAAGGGAGCAGAAGGTACTTTTGTAAATCCAATCTCAAAAAGAATTCGTGCTTATCTCTCTGACATTTCAATTCCCAGGAGTCCTTCTGAGAGAATCAGGGAATAGGAACATAATTTGTCTACCTATATGATAAAAGAAGGGCAAGAATAAGCAATTAGAACAAAGGATGGCAAGTGTTTGTCCCATGAGAGCAAGGACTGTGGCTGTTTTGCTCAACACTTTATTTCACATTTCCTTGCACAGTTTGTGACACTTAGGACATCCTCTGTACAATTGCAATAAATGAACATTGATAATATGAGTAGAACTTTGTGTAGCAATCCAGAAGCAAACAGTGGTAGCAGAAAAATTGGCAGAGAACTAATATTTAGTATATTAAGAGATTCAAGATTTCAGATGTGTAAGATTAAACAAAAATAATTCTTATGAGACTAACATGATTTTTATTTTGAAAAACCAAGTATATCTCAATGGTTTTATAACAGTTAATGCATAAATACAGTCGTAAATGTATCAATGAACCATCATCTCTCTGTGTCTAGAAATAAGATCTCAACCATCAGACTCTTTCAAATGCACTAACTCAGCGGCTTCCAACTCTGAAATGCACAGACCTCGAACTCTTGCAGGGGTCAAAACTAGAGAAAATGTTAAAGTTTATAGTTTCTGTATGACAAAAGGGTAGTTAACATACTTATTAAAACTTCATATACATTTTTATGTAGATATACATACACACACATATATACAAATGTATAATATATATTTCAAAACCTGGAGGAAAGGAACTCTCCCTAATTGGCAGCACCCTGTTTTAAGCTGAGCTTAAGTGACAAGAGGTACCTAAGAATAGCAGATTTCAGTGATACTTGTAAGGCGGCTGAAGTCAAGGTTGGTGCAATTTGTGCTATTTAGGTAAAAAAGGCAACCCACTGCCTGCTTCTCTGGAGGAAAATCCCAAAGAGGTCACTTAGAAGGAGTAAAATCCTCTAAGCATCCCCCTCCCCACCTCTGCAAATGACACTGCACCAGCCTTCAGTTTAGGCGTCCTCCCCCTTTTCAAGTGAGTGTTGCTTAAATCTGTAAGGTGGGTGCTTAACATGGCCTGGATCTTGCTTCACTCGGGTTGTCTCAAATTTTAACGGCAATAACATGTGATCAAAATAAATGGCTTTAATTTGTTTTAAAACAAAGTATCCATTCCCCCAAATCTGATTTTACTCAGTGTGTATGTACATGTGTTTCTGTCTTTATCAATAAAGCAAATCTTCATCTGAAAACCAATAACGCCGTGAAAGTCAAACGCCTTCTCGCTTCAAAATTGGTAGGAAATTTCTGACAAAATAGTAATTGCCACAAGATGCTTCAGCTACTCTGCTGCCGTTATCATTACAGATTTGGTAACAGTTAATCTTTCTGACATTATATAAATTAGGGTATAATGTGTTAAATTATCTCCCAGCAGGAGACGAAGCTCTGAAGGAACAAACACTCAGAATCTTGAGTATCAGATAATCAGACAAGATAAATTATTAGAGGTCAATTAGTCCATTTTGTATTTATTTCCCTCATACATGACATTTATAAAATAGATATTTTGCATTCTGATTCAAGGACCTTAAAACGTAAAGGCTAAAGAAAATTGCAGTGAATTGACTCACCCCGAGACAGCCTAGAATTCCCTCTGACTTCTTAGCACATTTCACTCACATCATAAAAACCCAACAAATATGAGAAGCTTGGGGTCATCATTTCCTTGGCAAAAGGAGATATATTTTATTTGCATTTTTGCTGATATTAAAAGAATGGCTGTATTTTCTAAGGTGGTTTAAACACTCATTAGGTTTCTTGTGCACTTTAGGAAGCAGCAGCAAGAGCTTAAGAAGTTATATTTCTGTGATTGGAAAACATATTTCCTCTGGAATTCTTGGAATCAAGTTTCCCAACTTGTTTTGCATTTTGGCTTCCGACCAGATAAAAATATTTTGTGTTTGTGAAGGCCTTGCTGAGACTGTATGAATCTGGTTTATATAACTGGGTATGTTGTACTGTGTTTGTTCTGATTATTCAGAAAGAGAGTGTTTAAGTGAAATGGGCAATTTTCTCTAGTCTTTTTAAATAGAATCTTATAATTTTTTTTCTTACGTAAGTACCTTCTTCCTTTGCACGTAATGGGACTTTGGAAACCTGTTCTTTTGGTTGGCTTGGGAATTCAAAAGTGGAGTTCTTGGCAGAAGAACACCATCAAGAACCAAGAATCCAAAGCTAATGGATGGAGTAACATGCGCCCTAAGGCAGAGCCCTTCAGAATCTAGAAACATAGCAGTAGGTACTTCTACTGCTTAGGTAATGATATATGGACAGTGTGTGTATGATAAAACACTATCAGCCTACTGAAGGTCATACTATTATTTGGCTTGAATACAGTTTTCCTTTCAATAGTAGAACTGGGGTGAGAATATTCGCTCTGATTCCTAGAACACTCTTCTTTTCCTTGGCGTATTGGCACCAGTTCCTGTTTTCACAGTCAAGCACACTGACAAAGAAAGATCCTCCTGGTGTTTTCTGAAGCTAGAAGGCAAAATATTTCATGTGAACTCAGTTGATATTTCTTAAAACAGCTGTTTTGGAAAAATGACACGAGAACTGATAAAAGTATGTCAGCTTTTTTTAATGTGAGAAAAATCCCTTTGAGACAAAGCAAGATCTGTTCTTCTTGGCCCCTTGTAAAACCTGAAGTGACATTGGAAAAGGACTATTTTGACTAAATAACATGTCTTCAACTTTGCGTTTGTAAATTTTTTATAGTTTGAAAAGGTAAGTTGTGTCAAAAAAACAAAGACTTTATCTAAGTGATGAAAAGGCTTTAAAATAATTTTAAAAACTATTTCTTTAATTTATTTTCAGTATAAAGGCCTACAGTTTACAGATTGATAGACTAATCTCTAGTTTAATATTATAACTGTTTGTTTTTTAACCTTTCTGAGCCATTTTTAATGAACTCTTTAATAGCAGTATTTATAAATAAATTGTTATTAAATAAATAGCATGATTAGAGGCTGTGTCATATTTTTCCAAAATAACTGATTCAATCTATTCTTTGAACACATAAAGGTGATTAAAAATGTCTCTTACACACAATAGAAAAATTGGTTCATTCCCATGATTGCTGGAAATCTGCAATGCTTAGTCGCTTTTCTTCTATACTCTTCTTCAGGCTCCCCTGCTCTGACACCGCCATCTGCGAGGACTCTGCCCAATCTTCCGTATGCGGCTGCCCTGCTGGAAATCTTCCCCCTCGCGCTTGAACACTCTCCCAATAGGAGCTCTCATAATCTTCACATCCTTTCTTCCCAAGGTTAAATACTTCCAATCTCATGACCTGATATCCATATGCATCATCCTTGAATTAATACAATTATTCTCTATGTCTATATCTGTTGCATTTTACTGAAGAAAAATAACAAAGCAGACAGATCAGCTCCTCTATAAATATGGACAGCGAATTCAGTTTAAATCTTTGTGCTCTCAGCAGTCCTGCTATGTTTACTAGCCAGCCTCTCTCCCAGTCTCCACTGGGGAGATTTAAAACATATGTACTCTTTTCAGATATTCTCCACCTCACTGCAAGACACATCAATTGTGACTTCCCTTTCCTCTCAACAAGTCTCTAAATGGATAGTCATTTTCACCCACTCATTTCCTTTCCATTCCTGATAAAAAGGAATCCTTGCCTCTCCTTTTTCTGTTGTATGATGATTCATTATCTACTTATAGTCCATTCTCTTTTAAACATGCTTGAAGTCAACATAAAAATAAATTAAAACTCTCTTCCATCATTCATTCTCCTCTGGCTATTTCTTTAGCTCTAGTGTCCACTTTAATGCTATAATCTTTGACAAACGTTTCTGTGCATGTGATTACCATTTTGCTCCTCCCGTGTACTCTGAAATATCCCATTATTAACCAAATGTCCCAATAACAAGTAGACCACAAAATCATTGCTATTCTAGAATTTTGAGACAAAGTTCTCAAAGAAAATGGGAAGGAAAGACTACTAAACTGGTTTAGCTGAGCAATTACTAATGTACTTTTTGCACGAAACTTAGAAATACGTCATTGGCTGTTTAATGACTGCCAGTACAGTCTGACAAAGTGAATTATAATCTTCTCGAAACTTGATACCATGTGTTAGATTTATGCATTACTTTACTCAATAAACTTAAGTGCTTAATCAATATTTTATGGGAGAGGAGAGAATGTGTATACAAAAATGCAAGTGTCAATACTGAGTCCTTAAGTACAGCCCCTCACAGACTTCTCAGCTCAATACTTTCGTTATAAGAGCACACCCTTCTTTTCTAGCGCACTGGGTTCAACTTCAGCTTACCTAGTTCATAGAATTTTTGCTGACACAAGGTAGGATGATAATGAAAATGCATTGCATTGCTTAAGGAATATCAATAGGAATTACATATTTCAAAAGTTTTGTTATTGCATTAATAGTTGTCTTCTTCCAAAATAGCCTGAACTTCAGAAAGTCAGGTATTATCACCACTAATCCATAGAAGAAAGAACTGCTACCTAAGAAAGGTAAATAACATTGTAGGTGAAATCAGGTCGTATATTCTAATCAGTCACAAATTGGACCTTGGGTTTTGGACTTCGAATATTGCTTTCTTTCTACCTCATCAATCAGGGCAGCTCCGCCAGGTGGTTTCTTATGCTTCTTCCAGTCAATGTGCCAACTTTAGAAGTTCTAGTCGAGAGGCTGAGGAAATTTCAGTACTGAGGCAAAGAAGCATCTACGAGGCAGCAACAGCAGATGGCAATCAGCCTACAGCTCCAGAAAGCCAAGAAAGACGAGCAGGCTGTAAAGAGAAGGAACATGACCAATCTCTCACCTGACCCAGTTTCAGGAAAGCTCGCCAAATTGGTCAGCTTCCCCCTGCATGAAATAATCAATGGTGTGACTCCTCAGACCCAGAGCTATGTGTCCAGGCCACTCAGGCAGCCAGGAAAATGCTGTCTCAAGAAAGAAGCCCTCCTCTAAAATAGATTGTTGAAGCAAGGCTCGTTCTCATGCTGCTGGAGCTCCTGAAGTCATGGCTTCACCACTGCTTGCGGTTGAGGCAGCCTGGGCTCTGACCAGCACAGCTTCATTGACTTTGGAGCAGACACCAGCTGTTGTGGACGGAGTGCCATCCAGCCCTTGAGTGAGCTTCTGTCTTCTCCTGGTGTGACTGTTTGTGAACAGGTAGTGTGGGTTCTTGGTAACAGAGCAGGTGACAGCTGAGAATTCAGAGACATCGTCCTCTTGAGCAATGCTGTCCCACATCTGCTGGCCCTGGTTTTTCATCAACCATACCCATCCCATTTCTGTAGAACATCATGTGGACCTTGTCCACACTGGAGCAAAACAACAACCGGTACTCTTGTGAAAAAGTGGTCAAGTAAATGTTGTTGCTCCTCTTCCACCTCCCACAGCGTCGTGGCAATGAGGTTCCCTGGGACACCTGCTGGGCCATGTCCTACCTCATGATGGCTGCAACGAGTGCATCTGCCAAACGGTTGACAAGGGGGTCCTGCCTGGCTGCTAGAGCTCATGACCAGTTTGAGGCTCAATGTCTTGACCCCCTCTCTCCACACTGTGGAAACTTCGTCATTGTAACGGATCACCAGAACTAAGTGGCCGTTGACACAGGCGGCTGAGCATGCTGCCCCAGCTCCTGATGCACCGCAAGTTCTCCATCCAGAGGAGGCATCCAGACATCCAGCTGTGGATTCCTTGTGGTACGCTGCCTCCCTTGGTGGCTCTGTTAAAAAATGGAGAGTTTAATGTCCAGAAAGAGGCTATCTGGCTGATGGCTAACTGCACAACTGGTGGGCCTGTGGGCCAGTGGATCCAGTGTGTTCACTCCAAAGTCTTTGAACCACTAAGTGAATCAACTCACCTCCCAAGACATGAAAAGTGTTTTCATCATTCTCCATATTATCTCTTATATCCTCCAGGTGGCAGAGAAGCATCCTAAGAAGGAAAACCTGTGTCTTCTGATAGAAAAACTCAGCGGGATTGTTGGAATGGAGGTTTTACAACTTCAAGAGAACTGCCAGGTTGGCCAGGCTGCTTTGAACGTTATGGAGACGCACTTTAGTGAGGAAGAAGAGAAGAGCATAATATTATCAGTCCTGGACCAAGATCAGGAATTCTTTAAGCACTTAACAAAAAAATACCAAAGCTCCGCAACTTCTAAACCAATGACCAAATCCTGAAGTGTCACTTCTTTAAGAAGCCGCTCCTATATCTTAGCATATCACAGCTGTAAAACTTTTTAAACTGAATGTTAATAAAATTTTTGACACTTTTACCTCCATCTATCAAAAAAAAAGTCACTGTAACTACACACTTCCACATGTACAAGCAAGGATTGCCCCCAAGCCCAGAAGAACTATTATCTTAAAGTGAGTGAGGCAGTTTCAAGCATAATTATTTCAGTGATTTTCTACTGCTGTGCAAAAGTGTGAACTCAAGGTTTTCACACACACTGAAATTGCCCAAACTGGGGAACCCCAGAAGGGCAAACCCAAACTGGAGCCCTAGGAAATGGAAAGAAAAGTTTCAAAGGCATCACCTTTAGTTTACGGGAAGAATCAAAAACAAGAGACAGAATCAAAGTAGAGATTTATTTTAAAAGCAAGGACAGGTATGAAATATAAATAACCACAGCCCAGCTTTATTACCTTTGTAAGAGAAAAACAAGATTTAAAGGTGTGGATCAAGAGAGGCAGTACCTGGCAGATCTTCACGGGTTGAACTGAACCACTTGTCGTAATACTTTTGTTTAACAAAATCCGGATTTCACATGAATTATGAAGATACAGAATTAGCCATCCTGTTTCATTTATAGCAGGTTTTCTTCTCAAAAGACTTGGAAAGCCTTGTGACTCTATAACAAAGCAATTTTTGAGATTTGATAATAATTATTTATTCTATAATAAAGAATATCATGTAATAATTTAAAGACATTACACTTCTGTGTTCATTAGCTCATTTAACATATTTAAAGATGCTTCTTCAATACTTTTTGGTGGAATGAAGTGTTGTTTTATATCTGATTAGTGAGAGAAATCTTGTCAGATTCTGGAGACTACTGAAAAAAATTTTGAGAGGAAAAATGAAATATATTTTATCAAACAAATGCTTTTTTAATAAGTAAATATTTCTTGACATAATGGAAGCATCCATAAAATAGAGAACCTTTTAAAAAAATATGCAGATAATGTAAAGAGATCTAATCTGTTCCTCAGAGTATTTTCTGATACTTTAATAACTCAATAATTGGAATGTGTTATGCTAAATATATTAACTTTCTCTTAGATAAATTACGCATGGAGAGAAGATAAACTGAATTATCACTTCTTTCAAATAATACGGCATCAAAGTAATTTAAGAATTACCCTAGTTTTAAGCAATGATGGCATCATTGATCGCATCATTTTGATGTGCATATTAAAAACTTATCCATGTCTACATATTTTTATTAGATTAATTTAAATTAATTAGACATTAGTTAAAATTAGATTAAAAATTAATGTCGATTTTAATAATAAAACTAAGGATACATTTGTTTCTTGTGATCTTTCTCGGTGAGTTACTATGTCAGGTTGGTTACTACGTGAGGTTGGTTACACTTAACCATTATTATACCCCCAACTCACTTGTTATGAATAATCCTACTTCACGTGAGAGATTTTGAGGTTTGGTGAGAGCATTCCTAATTTTTTTCCAAGCTATTGTAACTTAAATCTTCTTAGATATAATATTAATACATGCAAAAGTAAATATTCAACATTTGTCCATAGACCTTTACATCTCTTCTTTGATATGCTTATTAATTTGCTAGAGAGCGTATAGCTGGGGGCATAGCGAAGCCGGCCATAGGCCTGATCATACAGTTAAGAATAGAATGCAGAGAGATGTAACTGCGATGCTGCTGGAAATTCCCTCAGACAGTAGCAAGTACACGTATTAGGGGAGATATACTTCCTCTCTCACCTGGTACTTTAAAAGACAGCACAACTTCTGCTATAGACTTTTCTAAATGAGTGAGTGCTTCTCTTTGCAACGTTTCCTTAGCTACAGAAATGAAAGCAGTTTTCCTTCGGGAACGGGAAGGGAATCAAGGAACTATCTGCACTCAGTCCCTTACAGCTCTTGCTCATGCGCCACGCTACTGCGGATTTGCTGTTTCAGTAAAAACCAAAGTGACAGCGACTAAGCCAAGCGGAAGTGTCATTCCTGCCCATCCAGGACCACTGACACACATTCTGACCTGACTCACTTCAGGATTCCAAAACACAGGTCGTGCTCAAGTTTTGTAACCTCCCACAGCTGGAGATAATGAATGAATCTTTGACAGCAATAGACTCCATCTCTCTCAGAATGGTCAAAAGTAGTGTAATTCCAAGTCTATTTATTTTCCTTCTTTTATTGTTTCCAGAGACTGTTTCCACATCCCAAGGTATTCACTAGTTTCACTAGATTCTATTGCCATTTGGTGAATTGGTTGACAAAGCAGTGGTCAAATTGTTAATAGTCTTGTGGTGGATTTTGAAACTTACCTACCTTGTCAAAGGATTCATTTGCTGAATTATTAATTTAGTGAACCAAATAATAGCCTGGATGTGTCTTCCAAGAATTTGCATTTTATTCCTAAAACTTTTAGAAAATCACGTTTAAAAAAATTTAATTACTGAAAATTTTCAATAGATCTATAAGAAACATGGTAGCTAAATTTTTAATTTTGCCTATTGATCAGCCACCAAACAAATTTAAAACTGGATTTTTATCTGCTTTACAATATTATAATTACCTAACAGTTTATTTAAAACATTAACATTTTGTTCATTATAGAGATTTACATTAATTTAGATTTTTAAAAATTGCATTAAAATATTATTTACCTGGATTACTGAGTTTTGGGGTGCCCTCTAAAGTTTTGTATGCAGGGTGACTACCTCCCTCGATTCACACCATTCCTGGCCTCGTGGGAAACAGCTGTTTCCAGTGCAGAAACAATTGATTTCTATTTAAAAAGAAGCCTGATTGCTGTCAGAAGAGTGCTTCGTTTAGGTTGCAGGTGGCATAAAGTCAGTATTTGATGAAACTTCCCTTTAAATGAGAATGAGCAAAGCAATTGGCACTTAATTAACATCAGTGATAAGTTGAAATAGCAGGCCTATCTTTGAGTCACAGAATCTCTGGATCTTTAGGAATTCTGCGACTATGTGTTTCCAATCCAAAGACCCTTGAATAGAGCCTTATGACAAATTTAATTTCCATCGACATGTTGTCTTATTAGTCATAAATAATGTTTTTTACCCAAAATAATGATGTTTTTACCCAAAATCATGATGTTGTTTAGATACAAACTATTAATTAGTTATAGTCAACTATTATCCTGTTTATCTGAAATAATTTTCACTATGAATATTATATTACTTATAATTCTATTGTAGCTACTATACCTCAAATTTTATTGACAAAATATATTCATTAAATTGAAAGTAATGATGGATCTTTTTTCTGTTGACATTATTGTTTTTACCAAACTCCCATAAATCAGCATTTTTTTTTTTCTGAAGTTCTTTCACATGGAGCACCAAGCAGCACCTCTGGACTATGAATATTTCTTTTTAGTTAATATCAGTTCTTTTATGAGCACCTAAAAGTTCCTTCAAGTGACTTCACTTAGCTTCTCAATAGATAAGCTAAATAAACTTACTTTTAATCATAAATAGCATAATTTCTAATACAAAAGAAATACATGTTTAATTCAGGAAAGACAAAAGAACACACAGATCAAGAAACAGAAGGATAAGGCTGAGTAGTATTCCATTGTATATATACAGATGGATAGATAGATAGATAGATAGATAGATGGATAGATAGATGGATAGATAGATGGATAGACATCTCACATCTTCTTTATCCAGTCGTCTGTTGATGGGCACTTGGGTTGCTTCCACATCTCGGCTATTGTGCATAATGCTGTGATGAACATAGCCATGCATAAATCTTTTTGAATTGTTCATTTCATGTTCTTTGGATAAATACCCAGTAGTAGGATAGCTGGATCATATAGTATATCTATTTTTAATTTTTTGAGAAATCTCCATACTGTTTTCCATAGTGGCTGCACCAGTTTGCATTCTCACCAGCAGTGTATGAGGGTTCCCTTTTCTCCACATCCTCTCTAACATTTGTTATTTTTTGTCTTGTTAATTATAGCCATTCTGATTGGTGTAAGGTGACATCTTATGGTGGGTTTTATTTGCATAATTAGTGATGTTGAACATCTTTTCTTGTGCTTGTTGGCCAGCTGTATATCTTCTTTGGAAAAGTGTCTGTTCATATCCTCTGCTCATTTTTTGATCAGGTTGTTTGTTTTTTGTTGTTGAGTTGTATGAGTTCTTTATATATTTTGGAAATTAACCCCTTGTCAGATACGTGATTTGCAAATATTTTTCCCAGTTGGTGGGTTGTCTTTTCATTTTGCTCATGGTTTCCTTTTCCTTCCAGAAGCTTTTTAGTCTGATGTAGTCCCACTTATTTGTTTTATCTTTTGTTTCCCTTGCTTGAGTAGACACGGTATTCAAAAATATACTGCTGAGACCCATGTCGAAGAGTGTACTGCCTACATTTTCTTCTAGGACGTTTATGGTCTCAGGTCTTACATTCAGTCTTTAATCCATCTTGGGTTAATTTTTGTGTATGGTGTAAGGTAATAGTACACTTTCATTCTCTTGCATGTGGCTGTACTCTTCCTAACACCATTAACTGAAGAGGCTTTCCTTTCTCTATTTTGTGTTCTTGGCTCCTTTGTCAAAGATTTGCTGTCCATAGATGTGTGCTTTTATTTCTGGGCTTTCAATTGTGTTCCATTGATCTGTATGTCTGTTTTTCTGCCAGTACCATACTGTTTTGATTACTATAGCTTTGTAGCATATTTTGAAGTCAGGTATTGTGATCCCTCCAGCTTTGTTCATTTTTTTCAGGATAGTTTCAGCTATTCGGAGTCTTTTGTTGTTCCATATAAATTTTAGGATTCTTTGTTCTATTTCTGTGAAGAATGTCATTGGGTTTCTGATTGGGATTGCATTGAATCTATAGAGTGCTTTAGGTGTAATGGCCATTTTAACTATGTTTATTTTCCAATCCATAAGCATGGAATATCTTTCCATTTCTTTATGTCTTCTTTGATTTCTTTCAATAATTTATTATAGTGTTCAGTGTATAGGTCTTTTACCTCCTTGGTTACATTTAATCCTAGATATTTTCTTCTTTTTGTTGTTATTGTAAATAGGAATGTATTCTTGACTTCTCTTTCTACCAGTTCACTATTAGTGTACAGAAATGCAACTGATTTTTGTAAGTTGATTTTGTACACTGGAACTTTGCTATAGTTGTAGATTATTTCTAATAGTTTTCTGGTGGATTCCTTAGATTTTTCTGTACACAGAATCATGTCATCCACAAAGTGAGAGTTTTACTTCTTACTTTCCAATTTGGATTCCTTCTATTTCTTTCCCTCACCTAATTTCTATGGACAAAATTTCCAGTGTTATGTTGAATGTGAGTGGTGATAGTGGGCACCCTTGTTGTATTCCTGTTCTCAGAGGAATGGCTTTCAATTTTTCACCGTTAAGTATGATGTTGACTGTGGGTTCCTCATATGTGGTCTTTATTATGTTGAGGTACTTTCCTTCTATACCCAATTTAGTGAGAGTTTTTATGATAAATGGATGTTGGATCTTGTCAAATGCTTTCTCTGCATGTATTGAGATGATCATGTGGGTTTTATTTCTCATTTTGTTAATGTGGTGTATCACATTGATTGATTTCCAAATGTCAAACTATCACGGCATCTCTGGAATAAATCCCGTTAGATCATGGTGTATGATCCTTTTAACGTATTGCTGTATTAGACTTGCTAATACTTTGTTGTAAATTTTTGCATTTATGTTCATAAAGTGATATTGGTTTGTAATTTTCCTTTTTTGTCTTGCCCTTGTCTGATTTTGGTATCAGGGTAATGTTGGCCTCACAGAATGTGTTAGGAAGCATCCCACTTTCTTCAATTTGGGGAGTAGTTTGAGAAGGATAGATACTAAATCTTCTTTGAATGTTTGGTAGAATTCTCCAGGGAAGTTATGTGGTCCTGGACTTTAAAAAAGACAAAATCTTGCCATTTGCGACACCATGGATGGACCTTGAGGGTATTATGCTATGTGAAATAAGCCAGACAAAGACAAACACTATATGATTTCACTCATATATGGAGGATAAACAAACACACAAATAAGGAGAACAGATTAGTTGTTACCAGAGAGGAAGTGGGGAGGGGAGGGCAAAAGGGGTATAGGGACACATATGTATGGTGATGGAGAAAAGCTAGACTATTGGTGGCAAACATGATGCAGCCTATACAGAAATTGATATATGATAATGTACATCTGGAATTGCACAATGTTATAAGCCAATATGACCTCAATAAATTACTTAAATTTTGTAAAGAATATTAGAAAAACACAGAACAATAGAAAACTCCAAATGTATAATCTCCAAACCCAAAGAAAACAGTGTTTACTATTTTGGCATAACTTGCTTTACAAAAAAGGATAGTAATTTACATATTGTTGGTAACCTGACTCTTTTTCTAATGCCTCATAAAAATAATACATAATAAAAATCATAATTAATGAATAATATTCCCTTTATCATTGTATTGTAGCTATAGGCTACTTTCACCTATTAATATATAAGTTTCCTTCATGTGTCTTCATGGCTTAATAGCTCATTTATTTCTAGCACTGAATAATATTCCATTGTCTTGATGTACCATAGTGTATTTATCCATTCACCTACCAAAGGACATCTTGGTTGCCTCCAAGTTTTGGGAGTTGTCAATAAAGCTGCTATAAACATTTGTGTACAGATTTTTGTGCAGACATGAGTTTTCAACTCTTTTGGGTAAACACCAAGGAATGTGATTGCCAGATCATATGGTAAGAGTATGTTTAGTTTTGTAAGAAATTGCCAAAATGTCTTCCAATGTGGCTGTACCATTTTGCATTCCCACAACCAATGAATGAGAGCTCCTGTTGCTCCTCACGCTCACCAACTTCTGATGTGGTGGTGTCAGAGTTTTAGATTTTGGCTATGGAAATAGGTGTGTAGTGGTAGCATTTTATATTTAAAAATATTTTTTGAGATTTTGTTATAGTTGCATTACTTTTACATATCTTTTTGAGATTAACCAACATATTTATATTAAATGTTATAAATCCAATAATATATTTTTCGCCATTTATTCAAGCTTTATTTTAGGTATTTTCATATTTGTTTTGATTAAGAATGGAACGTTTTGTTCTGTTTTATTTCCTACTGAATTGGGGGGAAATTTTTGCTTATTTATCACTGACTACTAGAGCCTCTCTAGTTCTAATAGTTTCACAGTATTTCTCATTGATCTTCCAGTAAACAATTATATCTGATAATAATGATTAATTATCTTCTGTATTTCAGCATTAATTTTTCTGATTTATTGCATTGTTTACATTTCCAGAATGATGTTGACTAATAGTGGAAATAATGTCTTTATCATTTTACAGCTAAGTATTATATAGTAGTTTTCTTTAAAACAGTATGGAATTGCTTCCAATATTAATTTTTAAAAATTCTACAACATAATCTGGCAAAAAGACTCAAGTTCAAGTCTTTTGCTATTTATTCCATCAAGTCCCTGTGGTTGCTTTTCCTCTCTCATCGTGGTATCTATCCTAAGTTCCACTGAATTGCTATTCAGTGTGTCTGGAATGTATGTTGTTCCTTCTCCTTTCCTACCATCTAATTTGTTGCCTTTATAGCAAACTTCACTTCCTCTTGTGTCCTTAATCTGCCACCCCCACCCAAACCTGGTGACACTAAAACCAATTTTAAGTTCCTTTATTTTTTGAGAATGTTCACCCTTCCTGAAATCTAAATAATACATTTTGCCATTTTGGCATTCAATAAGTACTGTTGAATTGATAAGAATTGAATCATATTTTTTTTACCATAACTGTACTGAAAAATAGATTGTAGATGATTTTTCCACATGCACAAAGACCCTGGTCCTCAGATTTCTGTTTTACAGTGGGAGTCAAAGAATCTGGTTATATTCCTTTTGGTCAATAACTAATTATAATGGCCTTGGGCTCATTATTTAATTCTAGACTGTCTCAATTTCCTCGCCTCCAAAGGGGATGACTGAACCACGTGATAGCGAAGGTTGCTTCTTGTCTGAAATTGTGGTCCAGACATACTTATTCTCATCCAAACAGCACATGGAGCCCTGAGCATTGCTCATTCCTCACCAGTTCGTGCCTCCTTTGTGGCATGAAATATAGTCCCTATCGCAATCCCACTACTCCAGGCCCTGAATGAACATTTCCACTCTGATTTAGGGTGCTTTAAATGTAATTACCAATGAGAGCTCATATTCTAGAATATGTAATTTTATTACAGTAAGTGGATGCTTTACTAAGATTTTCTCTCTTATTTACTAAATTAGATAACAGTCTGTGAAGTAGACATTTATAAATTTCACTCTGTTGAGTCAAAATCCTGAAAATAATCCTCATCTCTGAGAGATAAGCAATCTTCAGGCTATGGCCTTTCTGGCACTCACCCCATGGCCAGTAAGGGAATTTATCTGGAAAAAGATGACTTCAGAGCAGCTTGAAGGCATTCAAATATCTGCTAAATGTCCAAATCGTGTTTAACCATGGTGGCACCAGATCTTCTATTATCCAAAGTAGAAAATAACAAGATGCCTGAGATTTACTTGTAATAATCATTCTTAGTAAGTTTTTAAAACAATTCCCCCTTTAAAACTGTGAATCTGTAGTGAATAATGAAGGCACTGATGTACATCCACTATATGAGCTAGTCTGTGCTTCTGAGTTAGGCCTCAATTGTAAGAGAATTGTTCACTGTATTTAACTTTCTTTCAAGTGAATGGTAATTTTGCTTACATGAGAAGGTAATAATGACACCAAAGGAGGAAAAATTGCTGTTATAAGAACAGAGAATTTTGAGTAAGTAATCAACATTAATATAGAAATTGATAGCTGTGTAATACCATTTTAGAAGATACTACAGGTTTTCTAAATATTCCTAATGGTGAACTTTAATTGTTTAAATATATTATTAAATAAAATGTTACAAGATCTTCTGTCTTCCCTATTTTATCATCTTTGACATAGTAAGAGTAGAGTGCAGTGCGTTCTTACTTCTTTCTGGGCTGAAGAAGTCTCTTCCACCACCAAGTACCTCTCCCCCTTCCCCTCTTAAAAATAGGAACCTTTGGTTCTAGGATCAGTGAGCAGCTAAGGAACATGTGACTGTCTCTTCCTCTGCCTGGCACAGTCTCATCTTAACAATCAGTGTTGTACGACAGAACAAGAAGCCACATCAATGGTGATGCAGATGACACTCCCATCACCATCACTAACTCTGCTCATTTTGACTCTCCAGGGTGAGGAGCCGCGCAGTCCTCACTCTCTTAAGAAGAACAGGAAAAGGTGCGATGCTTTATTTTTATTCATGACTTTCTTTCGTAATTCACTTAGATTAAAAAGCTATGGATTTCTAAAGCTTCATCCAGGAAAGAGATTTTCTGTATCTATGAATGACTGAAACATGTACACCTGCAGTATTTCAGTATCAGTTGCCAAGCAACAGAGAACCATCAAGGACACTTAGTCTTTACAAATCTCCCATGACTGGAGCGGACCACTGCTCTCCTCCATGACCCACTGACAGAACTGGTAAATTCTGTTCTTATTATTTTTGTGCTATTTGTTTGAGGCAGCAACAGCAGCAGCAGAGATTCCACGTTAGGGAGTAGGATGTACCCTATTTGGAATAGTGTAACAGGTCTCATGGTTGGAAATAAAAATTTAATTAGTAAAATAATTATTTCAAGGCTGAAAGGAGCAACAAAAGGTGCACTTATTTCTGCTTTCATATGCATCTCGAACCTGAAACTGTCTAAACTCTGTATAAGAATTTGAATTAGCCACACTGTTGAACAAAATTTACAGAGTGAAAATTATCAGTATGATTAAAATTCTTAAGTTCCAAGTCTCTGGTTAAGACTGATAGTGTATCATATTAGCAGAGTGACAGAGGTCCTCTTAGGGAAAAAGTGTGTTTGCTGGAAATACAATTTAATAGTGGCTTTGAGCACTACTCTGTCCCTGTGTGGTTTGTGCCAATGTGAGGAGACTGTTTTCTAGATAATAGAGGTAGGAGAATGTAGAGCCCCCACCTGGAGCAGGTGATTAAAACTAGGGAGGTAGGGAGTAGTCATGGCAGGCAGGCTGTGGTCCCATAGACATTGCTGCAGGAAATGAACCTTCTTCAAAACCATTAAAAATGCTTTGTGTAAAGTCTATAAAACCCCCACATGCTTGGTTTGTGCCCGTGATATTCAAGTTAAGGGCTGACATTCATATCGTTTCACTGTAGATGGAGACAAGGAAAGAACATCCCCAGAAATCAACAGGTAGAGGTGAGAACATCACACAATGGAGGCTTAGTTCTAATGTAATAAACAGGATGGCGTAGAGAGAGCTCTTGATGTAGGTTGTGGTGGCCATCTTGGTGCTCCACTCATACTTCTTTAAAGAGAAGCTGCTTTCGGGAACATAACTAACTGATGGCCTCTGGCTAAAAGCTGAAGGCTGGGCTCTTTCCAGCTAGTGACAGAACACGGTAGGAATACCAGTGCCGACCCGCTGCTCCTCAACATGGGACTCTTCCAATGGGCAATCTTTGCTCAAGTACCCCCCAGCGACCTGGCAAAAACTTTCTAGAAATTATGCTGTGGTCTGAAGCTTTCTAACCAGTTCTTCCTTCCCTCTTTCTTTTCCAGGAAAGGTGGGCTGAAGATTTCCTTGACTTTCCACCCCCTACCCTTCAGCTTTCACAGCATTCCCCCAATGAATCTCTTGTATATCTATTCCCACCTTAGCATCCACTTCTAAGAAGACGGAAAATAACACAGAGGTTGTCCTTGAGTCAAGAAGTTGGCAGCTGCTATAAATAATCTGCAGGGCCAGAGTGTTTTTCTTTTTAATGTAATTTATATTCTTCACTAGAATTAGTCAAGTAATAAAAAAATGTTAAACCGCAAAACAGACAGGCTTTGTTGAAGAGAATGCCTGCATAGATGGTAAGATTGTTCTACAGTAGATTGCAGCGGGGGAGATTAGGGGCAAGACAATAATACTATTTCTTTCTTTTCTTTTCTGTCCACACACTCAAATCAAAGGGACACTTTGTTATCTTTTTGATGTCTGGTATTAAATTGTTAAGACAAGTGAAACATATAAGTAACCTAGGCAATATTATATATTTTATATTATATAATAATTAAAATATAGATTTGTTTATTATTCAATTTTTCCCTATTTCCCATAAACTATTTTGTAACAGTGGTAACACACATTTCTCCCAGGGGAGAAATTTCACCAGATTGTAGTTTCTTCCCATAGTTCAAATATATCTTTGTGAAATAGTCTCAGTATCAATATATTTCCCAAGGTCTGCTATTCTGTCATTCATTTTTACCTTATTATAAATGAGGAAGTATTTTTCTCCTTCTACTCTGTACTTTGAGTTTACTCCTTTTGAAAGACTCTCTGCTAAAGTTTCAATTTTATTTTATATTAAAATATAAACTATATGATATGGTTTCACTAAAAGTTCAAAACTAAATGGATATTTTTGAAAAATGCAATAGAGAAAATTTTATAATTTGAAACTGCTATTTGAGATAAAACTGCAAGGTTTTGGAAGAAATATTGTAATAAAATGCTTTGGTTGTGTATAATACCACACGACTGATATAATACTGATGGCCTCTCAACTGCTTTCCAAGAAGAATCTAGAAATGCCTTTGTCTGACTGAGTACAAGGATAAATTTCACTAAACAAGTGTTGGGGTTAGAAACTGAGTAAGAACTGAATCACCCTAAATATAGAAGAGAAGAATGAGAAGTATTTAAGTGGAAGTTCAAGACAGAGCTAAGAATATACAAGAAAGGCTACATATTGGGAAGAAAACAGAAAGAGAAAAATATTCCTTGGTGTGTGCAAACACAAGGGACTGGAAAAAATAATGTTTAATTGGGGATTTTTTACATGTATGCTATATCAAGGCCAGCCCTAGTGGTCTAGTGGTTAAGATTCAACTCTAACCACCATGGCCCATGTTCATTTCTTAATCAGGGAACCACACCATCCATCAGTTGTCAGACTACAGTGGCATGTTGCTGTGATGCTGAAAGCTATGCCACCAGTACTTCCAATACCACAGGGTTCCCCATGGTGGACAGGTTTCAGCCGAGTTTCCAGACTAAAACAGACTAGGAAGAAGGACTTGGTCACCCACTTCCAAAAAAACTGGCCATGAAAACTCTGTGAATAGCAGCGGAACATTGTCTGATACAGTGCTGGAAGGTGAGAGGACAGAGTAAAAAGCTAGGGCAGGGTTCCACTCTGCTGTCCACAGGATCACTAGGGGTCAGAATCAACTCCTCAGCACTAACAACAGCGATGCTTTATTAAGTGTATGGTGTAAACAAACTCACCCAACTCCCCTTCAAGGCCCCCTTGTAAAGTCTACTTTCCTAAAATAATTTTAGTTAGAATATCAGGCAAAGCAAGGTAATTCCAGGATATCCATCAATATTAGGCTCTTTGAAATAGTGATTTAATTAGTAATCTCATATAATAGAAAGTCATTCAAAAAATAATAAAGAAGACCAAAATTTTAGGGACTCTGAGCTAACACTCAACACCTAACTTCACAGTCTAACATATATGAAAATCAGGACCAAAAAAGCTCAACATGTTTCTAGAATTTCTCTTTCCTTTCAGCAGATTTTCTCTCTCTGCCTCTCCTCTCTCCTTTCTTGCCTTCCCCCTCCCCCCCTCGTCCCTTTCTTTCTCTCTCTCCCCTTTTCTGTAACACATATACACACACAAATAGTACTGATAAATTTGATCAGTGTATGCATATTCTTTTGTACTT
This sequence comes from Equus quagga, assembly GCF_021613505.1. Taxonomy (NCBI): domain Eukaryota; kingdom Metazoa; phylum Chordata; class Mammalia; order Perissodactyla; family Equidae; genus Equus; species Equus quagga. The sequence continues at coordinate 10,813,240 of NC_060275.1, read as the reverse complement.
TCTCCTTCTTTTTCTGCTACCAATTGATTCACACTTTCTCCATATTTCTTATTTTACTTTTTTTTGAGAGGAAGAGGATCTAATTGCATCTGCTAATAATGACCATCTTTTAGGCAGATATATTGAAACTAGATCACCTTACAATTTGTTGTTTCAAGAGATGAGGGCCAATGGTAAAGAATATGGCCAACTAAAATTCCAACCTTTATAGATATTTCGAGGTATGACGATTTACCTTAAATGAGGAATATGAGGATACATGATACCATTATTGAGGAGAAAAGGGCTTTGCTCAGGACCATACTGAATTGATAGGAATGAGACAATTGTAGAAGATAGAGGTAGAGCTAGTGTCTTCTTCTGGAGCAAAGGTAGGCATACCTACTGACCTGATAATAAACATAATGTCTCCTTCTGGAGCAAAGGACAGTCAAGCTTAATGCCCATTACAAAATATTCAGAGTTTCTTTTCTGTAACATCCCTTCCCCCTGTGTGTGGAGGAGTAACCTGGTCCTCTTCATGACACCCAGGGAACTGGAGCTCTGAGAACTGACACAGTAAAATGCTAATACTTTGAATATGGCCGTTCATGTGAGTAATAAAGTCCTTCGTCTCTGACCCAGGAGTCTCTTGTCTTCTGCCAACACGCATGAAACTGCAGCAGCCTAATGCATTAGCTTGCCAGTAGAGTAGAATCTCAGATCCTTAACAGCTTTGGGAATGAGGATGGGATGCTGAGAGGAACATGGATTTCTGGAAGAGGAAGGATGAGGACCTCAGGGGTTGATAACATGATTTCAGCAAAGTCCATAAGAATTGGTAATAAACATGTTGACCAAATTGTATAGTCAACCAGGTAATAAATTGCCCTCCCGTTAATGATACCTACTAAGAAGTTGTTTCAAGGACAATTGCCTGAATATTGCCCTGCTTGCTGCCAGCTCCCTTTCAGGTGAGGGTACTTCCTCGCCAATCTTTCAGGCAGCCTCAAGTCTAACTCTTTTAACAACAGTGTTAAGATTCATTCTTGGGGGCAGAGAGCTTCCAATTCCTTCCCCCCAAAAAAGTTAAACAGATGAGCATATACACCAAGTGAGACAGGATGGAAACGTGTAGCCACTATGGGCAGCAAACAGGGGCATTATTGGAACTTTGGCTGGTTCAGTTGGGAGATGAGAGAGTGAGGGGCTCATTATGGAAGAATGACAACAGGAAGAATGACTTATGGCTAAGTCCCTCCCGCAATCTACCATGCCCACCTAGATCTGTTCTCCATTACAGTAAACTGTCTCAGATTTTTTTCTTTTTTGAAGTGAGTCCTGGGGCTGTAAGACTTTGATTCTCTCAGAAAGATTTCTCAAAAACACACATTTCCCATGTAAAACCATCCATGAAGCATTGACTAATACTCAGGCTTTTAGTGCTCTGGATTGTGTTTACAATACTGATAAAGGAGACCCACTGGCAAATGAGAAAAAACCTCAAAAAATCTAGATAAATTCTTGCAGTCAACCTGACCACTCTGGGAAATTCCTGTAGCCATTAAATTGAAGCCAGGCAGAAGTTTGAGAGATGTTAACATGCTAATGAGACTGCAGATGCCTCATATTCATGTGCTAATATCCTCTCAGGCTGGAAAGAGGGAGAAAATCCAATGGTCCTGAGGGAAAGTGCTCTGTCTTTGGCTGTGGCTGGTGAGTTAAGGGGCTCCTAAAGGCAAAATACATGATGTCCAGAATGATGACATTACCACCCACCTACCCTTTATATGGACTTGGAAGCAACAAAAGCATTAGAATGTTGTGGGCTGAGCTGCAAGCCACCACCATGCTGCTAACAAGTGGAAGTAAATCCACGTTACCTCCTGCACAGAGCCATTCTCTTAGTCTGTGCCCAGTGACACCTTCCTCCCCCCACACTCCTACCGTAGCTACTTTAAGGGGAAAGGTGATTGAAATGAGTTGTGGGGACCTAGAATTGGCCACCCCATGATATGTCTCTTTGGCATCAGGATTATTTGAGGCTGATTGCTTTTGAAAACTGGGACAGGGAAGGAGGCTCTGAGGAATGGAACTTGCCCTTTGTTAGGACACCTTTACATTTGTAAGGTAAATCTCTATCTGAAAAGGTGCCTCCCTCTCTGTACCAGGAAGAAGAAAGGAGATGACATTCTCTCTAGAAACTCTTAATCAATACCAAAGGCAAGGACTTAAAATCTGCATTTTATTGTGCTAGTCTGGTAACCTCCTGTAACTGACTTCCCTCCCCCTCCCAACGTTGGCATTTCTTTAAGGATTAAGCATCTTTCCTTAGGCTAGAAACTGATTGCTGGGATCACCTGTGACCGCCCAGCTCTAGACAATCGACTTGCCTCCTGCTACACCCATCGAGATAGCAGACCACTACCTGCTGTGTCCATCAAGCACTGTGCCAACAGGGAAATCTTGTGACTATTGTGGGAGGGACATTTCAATCACATGTGAACACTCTGTTTGGGGGTATATAACCACTATGTGCACCCCACTTCTTCGGTGCCCTTTCTTCCTTCGGGAAGAAAGACCCCAGGCCACGGTTCCTCATAAAGCTTTGTTTAATTTTCTCTTGCTATTCTGTCTCATGTGAATTTAATTTGTTCTCCGGCCAGACGAACCCACATTTGGGGAGAGGAAATGTCCTCCTCCCCTACAGAGTCCAAGGTCTCTCTGTGTCCACAAGGGATTGAAGGCCATACACATCCATCCCCTAAGCTAGGATACTTAGGAGAGAAGAACTGAAACTGTTATGGTTTTGTTGGAACAGGTGTATGAGTCTTCATCTACCTGGTCCTGTTAGAGGTGAGGTCACTTACGTTCCGCTTTGGAAGGTTTAGGCAGGTTTCACAGTGGGGAGGGGAAGCCAGAGTGATAGTCGTTGCTTCTACATCTAAATCCATAGTAGGCATTGATGCATTATGTGCTGTGCTTCCTGATCCCATAAGTTAGAAGTAAGACTAGATTTTATGATCTATAAATCATTCTATTATACAAGCCATTCTTTGGGAAAGGTCTAGTTTATACGAAAGAGGAATATATATATCCACAAACTATATATATAGTTGTTTGTATATGTATTGTCCAACTCAATAAAAAAGTCTGGTTTATTTGAAAATATATATGCTCTCTAACCTAATAAAATATGTTTCAACACGAAAGTTGAACAAATGAAAGTCATATTAGCTTAATGTGTCTTGTTAACTAGATGGCTGGCTTTTTTTGCTCAACAGCTAAATTTATCTTTTTCAAAAAAAACCCCCAAAAGTCAGTTCCTCAAATCTATTGTACAACAAGGGTCTTCAGATTTTCTGTTAGTTCATAATAGAGACAAACAGTTTGTCAGCATATGGCTGACCAATCAATAGACATTCAATAACTACAAAATAATCAAAAGGAGGTCTAGGCTATGGGAGATAGTTTATTTAGGTGGCTGTTATGCTGGCAGAGCTCATGATCTCTGTAAATCCGGCATCATTTACTTTGGGAAGCTTTCCCTCCCACACAGTGAGGTTAGTGCCCTTCCTCAGTGCTCACATCTGCTCCTGTTTAAGAATTTATTATTCTGCCTCGTGACGACATTTCTCCTTAAACAAACAGCTTCTTAAAGGTAGGGACTTTATCATATTATATTATATTTTGCCACAAAGTCGTACAAACCTTAACACATAGCAAATGACTCCTTTCTTTTCTTCTGGAGGAATACGTAAGTAAACAAATATGTTAGGAAGAATGTATTCTAAACCACCTTGAAAAAAATCATTTGCCAAAGTAGCTGAACTACTGTTCCCTTACAGTCTGTTAAATCTGTATTTGGTGGGTTCCTATATCTAGGCAAATATCTCATATATATGTTAATACAGAATTCCAGCTGTGTTCCAAAAAGATGTTAACGGTAGGCTTGACTTTTTGAAAATAAATGTAATAAAAATTCAAGATGTTCTTTTGGATTTGCCTCTATTAAAAAAATATCAGTTTTGCTGTCAGTGAAAACGATGCTTTGCAAGCGTTTGTCAGCCACATGGCTGAGTCTTTTCTTGTTACATTTTGAAGTATGGAGCGTGTTCCTTGTCACCTTCAATTTGACATTTCACAGGAACTAGAAACATGAGTCAGGTAGGGAAACATGTTACACATTGTTTTTTCCTCTCTAGCTGACTACCAGTAATCTTAAAAGTCAACAACGTCAGATTTCAATTTTGTTGTTCACTGAATTACCATGCTGTGGATTGAAAAACTGATTTCTACTGCTTTTACTGTTCTAAATCTTTCCTATGTGATGACTAAAAGAAAAAAAAACACTTGACTTGCTTCACAGCTGGTTTTTATTTTACCTCTGTTTAAACACAATACATTAAACTTACTGAATTGGGCAAACGGAGCGATCGTCTGCCTAATACAATGTGTATAAACGAAGAAGGAGATCAGCCCTCTTGACTGGCCTTCAACAATTATTTAGCGATTTTTTTGTTAGGTGCCTACTATGTGACATGTAATATGTGAGTCATGGGTTGGTTACAAAAATCAATGACACAAATGTCTGCTCTGAAGGATTTCAATGGACCCCATTGTTTTGAAAATATTAACTATATTATTGCTCATGGTAAAAGAATAAGAATTTCTTCCCCCAAACGTGCTCATTTTTATGTGGGAACTTATTTCTATCTATAAGTTTGTAGGACAAAATACAGGATGTCTTTTTCCAGGCATTTAGTTTGCAAGCTTTAACTTAACCATGTTTGATCAAATCTTTGCTAATATCAACAGCAATGACTTAGTCTCTATAAATGCTCACATGTTCTATCCAATTAACTAAATGCATAATTTGATTTAGATGTGATGTGATTTCTTGTTAATTCATTAGAGCAGAGATGGGAAATTTTCTAGAGAGAGATTATTATGGCCCAAGCCCCCACCAAGAACTTTCGCCTGCAATTCATTGTATAACCACCAGCCAGCAGTAGAGTCAGAAATGCTGAGAAAAACTGAATGCTTGTGTTGGAAATAGTAGTTAATAACGGGAATAGCTAGATTAACAAATTTGAGAAACAAACTGCTAAACTGCTCTACAAAGTAATTGATGTTAAAATAGAAAAATATTCTGAAAGTATTTCATTCATTTAGTTATTCAATAAGTATGTGTTGAACCCCTAATGGGTTTTCCACCACCATCCTAAGGCCTGGGGAGAATGAAGAGCAAGACAGAGACAGTTCCTATTCTCCTGGGGCTTACATTTCAGAGTGTGTGTGTGTGGGGGGGGGGGTGCGTTAATTTATGATTATTAAAATAATTAGTAATCGTAAGTAATACAGCAAAGGAAATAAGCAGAGTACTCCAATAGAGCATAGGAGTGGGAGGCCCTCAACTCAGAGGGTGATGTTTAATCTGAGACCTGAACGAAGAGAAAGAGACAACCAGAAATTGGTGATGGAGAGCATCCCACCAGGAATGTCTCATGGAACAGGAAGCAACAGGCGTGTACCCAAAAATCACTTACTATTTATTCAGAGAGCTGCTTGCTTTGCACAAATCTCATCATTTTCCATTATGAGACTACCCCCAACTAATCTTAGCCTTCAGAGAGTTTCTTTACAAAGGTGAGAAAAAGCAGTTTCAAAATTGATAATAGAGGGTATGAAATGATTTATCCAGCATTGGGTGTGATGTTTCTGGTTGTCTTTGCCTCCTGGAAATGTATAATTAGCCTGTGCCCTAAGCAAAGGGCTATCTGTCACCAGTCATTTCAGAGCCCACAGAGTATGACGAGCCACTTCATCATTTTAAAGAGTCGTATTTATACGTCACTGCTAGCCTCTTGCTCAACCAGACACATTACATACAAACTACAGCAGTTCCCATACACAAGCTTCTCTCTGAGTGGACTGTCTTCCTTTCCTACTTGAGAATCTGTTGACTGTCCTGCACAGTGAGGAGAAGGCATTTCTCCAGAACTGGAGCTAAGGCATCTCAACATGGAAACTCCTCTGTTTGTTTTGCATTGCAGCAGTCTAACAACGCTTGATAACTGGATTAGAGAATGTCGTGTTTTATTAATAAAGTACTAAAAAGCAGCAACTGCTAAATGCTCCATTTTGGGTTAAAAATAAAATTTTAGAAACTATTTTACTTCCAGATGACAATACCAAAATATGAAAATTTAATCAGGAATAAAATTAAGAAAAAAAAAGGACAAGAAAATGAAAGTATATGTTAATTCATGAGATCAAAGCTTTACAGTCAGCAGCGTACAGATTGCAAAAAAGCTGTGTAACTTGTATCACTAGTTCATTGCCTTGTTACCTGTGAGCAGGTATGTTTCCATGGTATTAACATCCACATGAGTTAAAATATCAGCATTTTTCATGCCACCACACAGTGCCCTGGGCCACTGGAGAGATCAAAGTGGGACTAACATAATTAGGTTTAAGAGCTATCCCACAGGGCATCTGAAGATACAGGTATATGTGTCTTATGTGTGCCATTTGTCCTTCAGTTGGCTAGAGACATTATTATAAGAGAGGAACAAAAAATGTGTGTGTATATATATATACTCTCTCTATATACACACACACTCTGGATACACACACACAATTATACACATACATATGTGTGTGTGTATATTTTTTCGTTAACAAATCTATGTATTGATTGAATTGAATGGTTTTACCAACATTTTATAAAGAAAAATCGTCCGCTTATTTAAGAAAGACCAAAGAAGGAACTAGTGACACCAACCACCCAAACTTTTAATTTTCTACCTTTGGTTCCAGTTTCAGTGTTGTACTTTAAGAACTGATAAAATGCTAGTAACATCTCCAAAATCAAGGCTTTGATGGTTATCAAAAATGGAAAAGATAAATAGTTTGTTATCAGTCTCATACAAACCAGCAGGGTGTTCACGGCAGCAAATGTCACTTTATGTCATCACCCATCCCCTCCCCACACCAGTCTTATTTTCAGAGCCACCTGCTAAACCTCATTGTTACATCTCCAAGTAGTTTTACAACAGAAACGGGCGTACAAGTTCTCATTAACTTATTTACTCCTAAAATTCTCATTTTAGAAACACGACACTAATTAGACTCAACAGTGTTATCTACCCTAGGGAGATGAAGTTTAATAACATTGAGAACAAAACAATTTGTGATTAGCTTCTAAATGATTTGGACTGGGCTGTAACTATTCCTTTTCTATTATCGTTGAAATTCATGCTCAGATTCTAATTTTTACTTCTTACATTGTTTATTAGACGAAGATAACACAAACAGAACTTGAAGAAATCCCTAATGTGTCATTTATGAACTTTTGGTTAAAAGCAGTTTAAAATCACTGTGGTCAAATTAAAGAAAAAAAGCATGAGGAAAGGGACAGCTGGTATTTACTGGAATAATAATAGAGTTACCTTACTGAAAAAAGAAAGATGATCAGGCAAGTCACAGAAAGGCCAGGAATGAAGAAATTATTCTAGATTTACATTTGGCATCAGGAACAATTTCTAAGGAACAATAGGTAATTAATTCCTTCAAGAGGGCATCATCCAAATGAATTGGTGTTTGTTCTTGAATCAGTGAGCTGATGATATAAATTCCAGAAAGATAATCTGATGAACATTTCTACCAAAATTAAAAGCAATGTGAAGAAAAAAGAAAGGCATCATGAAGACAAACCGAGCTGTTAGCCAAGATGCTAATGAAAAATCAACATAACTGTCTGCTCTTAGCCAGAGTCAATGCCTTAAATCTTTGTTACATGCATCCCAATGTGATAGTTGTATCCTAAACTTTAAGAACTAAACTTTGTTTAAGTCATGTTTAATCATGTCCTTTTTGTAAATATTTTAAATTTAAGGTGGGGAAAAAAGAAAGCAATTTATGCATACTCAATTTGTTTCTTTTTAAGACTCGTATAACAGAATACTAATAATAGTAGACGGGATTCAACAGGCATTATTGACATCCAAATTCAAGAATATCAGGATTTAAGAATCTATGCCACATTGTCAAAAGCTGTGAAGGGTCTGAGGTGTTTCCCTACTCTCAACCTAACAAGTTAGACTGCCACGGGTCCACGGATGCTGACAGAAGACACGTGATACCAGGGTCAGAGATGAGGGATAGTATAATGCTAACAGCAATAACAATAGCGAGATTATCAGCATTTGCACTATTGCCCTGAGTTTCAATTCTGAGAAAGTGAAACAAATAGGGCCAGATGATTCCTGCACATGCGCTGAGCTGTGTTACAGGACAATAACCCTGAGCTTAGAGACCCCAGATCTTTTATAATCAGCCATAAGCATGCCCAACCTTCACCCTGGAGAGAAACAATATCTTTATGATGCTGGACATCAACAGCCTGCCCTTTACTCCAGAGGGAGACATTATCTCTAATTTCCGAGGTTATTTGTTGTACAAATATCCTTGAAAGGGCAGTCCAGAGCAAAGGCAGTCAATGCCTGTGTTTCCAAGATGTGCAAAAATTTAAGACACCCACAGAGAATGGGTTCCAACATCCATTCTCCCAAACGTCTCCAATCTTGAAAGTGTTCTCCTCCTCTCTCTTCATATAGCATCCTGTGAATATCCCAGTCAAGTAAACCTTATATGCTGTGTGACAATTTTCTGTTTATTTGGCTTTGTTACCTTCAACTACCACCTATATCTGTCTTCCTCATTTTCAGTAAAAACCCTGACAGCAAGTGGCCCTGATAAATATTTTGAATAAGTTAATTAAAAATGAGTGATGGATTAATAATTGGCAGAAAAAAACCCACAATGGCTAAACTTGCATTCTCCACAGGGGAGGAAATCAATAATTTTTTAAAAAGAAATCCAGGTTATTGATAAGAAATTTAAACTATGAATTGCGTATAGTCTCAATAAAAGTAATTTTTAGTAGAAAGTCTCCAGCGATGAAAGGCAACCAGTACTTTCAATCTGTTTTGATTACAAATATATTAGCAAGGGCTGTGTTCAAAGATGTGAAAGTCTTCAAAGGCAAAATTCAACTTCAAAGCAGCATCCAATGCACGCATAGAGGTGTCTGCTTTAAGCATCTTTCAAGTCTTGGATGAGTTTCATAATATAGTTTCATAATAATAGTCTTTTAAAGTTACTGAATAAAAAAGACAAAGTCTTAAAAATGAATACGTGCTTTGAAATGCCCCACAATGGTATCACAATACAATACAAGTAAAGTACAAAATGGGACATTCCTGCAAAATTTATTAAATAAAAAATACTGAATGATTTGATGAAGGTCAGGAACATCATTTATGTTTTTCCTTCCTTTTATTTTTTAATACCTCAGCAGAAATAACAAGGCAAGTAACCCTAGACAGTTTCTGCCCTATAAGACTTTGTTAGTGGTAGCCAATTTACTGCCAAATCCAAGAGTTTTCAACATATACTCCATTGCATAAGAGCAAGCTAAGCCATCTGTTTATAAGCAAACATTACCATCAGTATATTGGCCCAGTTTTGAAGATCGATTAATTTAATTTTCTACGGTTAAACATATCCATTCCATGAAGTTCTTTATTTCTTTATCAGTGACACTTTTTAGAATGCCACTCCCATTATGGTCAAAGGTAGATCAATGACTTTGGGCTGGGGTTAGGGAGGGTAGTTATTTTCAAGTGTCATTTGCTGTTGGAATGTATTAAAATTGGGCATAATAATTTAAAGAATGATCCTCATAAAACTGTATCCTCTAATGTACAGTACAGAAAATGGAAGAGAGCCCATTTTAAAGACGCCCATGCTAATGTACATAAGTGGTTAGAGACGACATCCCTGACTTGCTCATTATATACTCATCCTCGTCACAGGACCATCGCGTGTATACGTATATCTCTGATTGGAGAGAACTAGGGAAGAGGCTTCACTTTTCCATTTTCTCTTAAAGAAAAAACAAGCAGCATAAAAACAACCCTCCACACCCTAAAAATGATATTTTGTTCATTGTGTGTATTCTGGTGCCCGATTTGGTCCATCTTCAGGAAGAGCTATGGAGAGTGAGATCTGAGCTATTTTAAAAGAACAATCATATTGTCCAAATGGCTCCTAACCAAGTTTAAGTCTTAATTTTTATGATAAAATTTCCTGAGGAGTCAAAGGACACAACTGCAGGAGAATCCTGGTCCCCATAGACATACTCATCCTTGGATTAGTATCAAGCGCTCCAGGTCTGGACTTATCCAACACTGATGGTGTGGCTCTTCCAGAGACTTTCACAGTCTGTCCTCATGGTCCATTAGACATGTCCTTCTCTTTAACCTAGTCTCCACAGATTGAGTAACTCCTGCCACTCTCCTCTCTACTCTCCAAGGACTATCTGTCAAAGCATATTCAGCTAAATGTGCCTCATCATTCCTCTAGGCTCTTCCCTGCTAGTGTTCAGCGAGAACCAATATTCAGGTGTTTTGATGCTGTGTTGTGCCTCAGAGCCAGGTATGAGGGTAGACTTCGTTTTCCCTTTGCCTTCGTGTTAGAGTACAAGCGATTTGAATGGTGTCTGCCAGTTCTTCTGTACTAATGTGTCAAGCTTTAGAAAATCTAATACTGAATATTGACAGTCATTGCATAAGATAGGCTTGCTTTTTGTTCGGGTACAAATATGTGTCATTTTTTCACAGTTATCTATTGAGATTACCAGCAGCTTAATGATAAGAAATAAAATACAAATATTGAAAATGGCCAGTTGATGGAATATCATTCTCATTCCTTGAGTTGAGGGATTAAAGCCTTGGCCTTGTTAAATTCTCTCTGTAAATGCTCCAATACAGTTGGAAGCTTTCGTCCCACCTAGAGTCATTATAATTATCACTACTGTCACACAGTCAGGGCAACAGCCACTTTATTTGCCAAGGCATTTGATTCAGTAAGTACTTCGTCCAAATTAACTTGATGCTTGTTAACCACGATGCCACTGCATTCCACAAATTACCAGCAGCCCATTGCCCATTAGCAAGGATCCTCGTGTTCTCGTCCAAAGGCAAAACCTAATCAATCCCAGAATCCCATCTTTTAGGATTGAATTTCTTGGACAATTCTTGGTGATAAGTACTGCATCAGTTGGCATCAAGTCAGGAAAACAGAATCTACATCAGTTATTTAATCAGAATAAATTTAATATATGGAATTTCTAAACAGATATTGAAGGACTGAAAAAGGAAAAAGGGAATATTGAAAATAAAAGAGACAGTAACTGTAGGAAGCTACATTTAGGAATAAGGAAACCAGAGGAGAGGCTAAAACTATTACTGTCTAGAAGCTTTGAGGATGAGGTGCCTCAAAGTATTAGAACTCAGACCTCTAAGTGGAGATGCAGCCAAGACTTCCAGGATCTCAGAGGTTCTGAGGAGATAACAAATAGAGCTGAGACTCACACCTCTAAGGAGAGGGAACTACTCATCTGGCGCTAGTGCCTCTGAGAGGAAAATGTGAGGACAATTCTGTTAGTGCAAATGAAAACCTGGAAACTGGAACTACTTGTTACTAAACAACTGTTGCTCCTGAGAATGGGGTTCGGGGATGGAGCTGCTAGGAGAATTATGCAGAGAAATAGCACAAAAAACAGTAAGGGACAAGTCCCTTCTCCATCCTCCTGCCTTCCTGTCTCCCTTTAGCAACCCCTATTGGCAGATCCTAACAGGGAGTCTGGCTGGCCTTTGCAGAGTTCCAGCACCAATGTCACAGTAAAGAAGTGCAGAATCTAGAAAAGTGGGGTCTTAAAGTGCACATCTTTTTTCTCTTATTTTCTTTTTTTTGCTGAGGAAGATTTGCCCTGAGATAACATCTGCTGCCAATTTTCCTCTATTTTGTATGTGGGCCACTGCCACAACATGGCCGCTGAGTAGTGTAGGTCCTTACCCAAGAACTGAACCCAGGCTGCCAAAGTGGAACATGCTGAACTTAACCACTAGGCCATGGGGGCTGGCCCTAAAGTGGGAATCTTTTTAGATTAAGATAATCTATGGTTTTGATGGAAGAAGGGAAATTTAATGGTGTAAGCCATAACCAAAGTTTTTTGCTCCTTTTAATTTCCTTTAATTTTATGTGCCATAATTGACTCTGCGTATTTATCTCAGCAAAACACACGGAAGAGATGCACTAGAATGAGACCAATAAATGTAGAAACAAAAACATTCTGAGCAGGCTGCAGTAGTCTGCAGTGGCTGGGAGTGTCTTCAGGGAAAGGCGAGTCCATATAAGCTAATGATCATCATAAAGATGTTAGAAACAACTGGGATCTCCTGGCTGGGATTTCTAGTATTTGATACAATATGCTTCATATTTTAATAATGCTTCATATTTCAAAAAGAATTTTAATTTATTCAAATCTACAATGTCATTGTTTATTGAGTAGGGAAGTTTAATGTTTGACAGCAAAGAAGTTTGACAACAGAGAAAAAAAAAACATGTTATCAATTTTTCACATGAGCCTCAGTATTTAACCCAGTGCAGAAAAAGGTGAGGACAAAATCAGTCATAACTGGCTTCATCTTTCCCAACCTTAAGTTTGACTGCTTTTCAACATCAAACAGTATTTTTATGTATATTTGACCTTTTTAAATAATAGATTAACATACATAAAGTTTATTATGCAAATGGACTATCTACCTCTTTCATATTCACAGCTCAGGAAATTTCAAAATATTTCAATTAATTAGGAAGTCCCTTCCACTCTGTCAGATTTGTTTAATGTTTTTCTCTGGGATTCTGCCTTACTAAACAAGAAAGACAGTTATGAAATGAAACAATTTTTGAACTAGAGAATACTGCCCCCCAACTCTCTTGAATGAAATTCCACATATTAAACAGAAAAATAACACTAGGCTGATGGAGAGAACTATAAGTACATTATAATTATTTCAAGTAGCAAAAACTAATAATACATTAAAAGTTACTTTCAAGTTTCAGACTTGAATTTTTACTATTTTAAGTTCTTTTGTGAGTTATTCTCACCCGCTTATTTGGGGGAGGTGTCTCATTCGAGTACTGAGTAAATAATGAGCCAAAATTCTGAGGTATAAGGTTGTATTCTTTGGTCTACACCTATTGACTTTTCCTATCAGCAGGCATTAGCAAAAAATCTGAGACTGAGAAAGCTGGAGAGAGTGAGACGTAAAAATAAATGAACAACATGTGTCAGTTCTATTACGTGAAAAGTACTATCCCAGGAGTTTAAAGCAATAAAAAAAAGTTAAATATTCCTTCTGCTAAAGCCCTTTATCAGAGGGAAAATATGGAATAGACATATTAAAAGGAAGATGAACATGACAGCCATTGAATCATTAAATAGCACTTACCCCACCTTGTAGTGGTCAGATTTGGCAGTTAATTCAATCATAAGCATGTCTATATCTAGGTTAGCACTTATACTATTTAATATAAAATTGAATACAGACCAGTGGCACTTCTTACCAGCCTGCTCCCAACGATAGCTGTGAATTAGATTCTAACCTCAAGGCTAACCAAGTGGGCAGAGAAGCGTTATCATCTGCCACTTGGTGTTAAGTGGTGAGTTTTGAGTGGAGACTGTGCTCTCTTAACTCAGTGGTCAATTACACGTTGAAATAGCTGCAGTGCATTTGCCGGGACCTGCGGATACACCTGTGGCAGACTGGACGCTTCTTCAGAGTGACACACTACAGTGCTACACAGCTAGAAAAACTACCTTAGTAACCAGGAAATCGATCCGCAGTTGCTATGTCATTACCTTTTACATTCAGTGGAAGAAATGATAACCTAATCCTTAAGCTTTAGCTGCTCAGCAAATTATCTTCCTTCTCTGGGCCAACTCTCCTCATCTATAAAAGCAGGTATATGATATTGATGGAGTTAATTAAATCAGTTAAAACATAAAATGTACACTGTGCCTGCTCACCCAAAAAGTATGCAATATATGTTATTTATAAAAACTATTATGTAATAGTAGTTTTTGTTAAGGGATGCTGGTTTTCCATTACCATTTAAAAATTTTTCAATATAAGTTAAAAAGTAAATCAATTTAAATAAAAATATGAATAGTAGTACAAATGGTATGTGGATTTGGCGATTAGGAATTTTCAAGGATAACACATTGATTTCAGTGTTATCCAATGCCACTGTCATTAATGCTATTGAGCATGTATATCCAGGAAGAGATATATGTCATGTTCATCATGAGATGAACCCATGGCCACACAAAAGAGAATATCCAGTAAATTCTCATAAACAGAAGAAAAGCACAGGTACTTTTTAGGCGTCTAAAATATGCCCAGTGTGAGCTAGAAACTTTTCATTGACTATATCTCTTAAACCTAACAACATTCTCACGAGTGTGTAATTGTCACTATTTTAATATAGATATAAAGTGAGGATGATTAAACTGTTGGTTCAAGATTAATCTAAACCACCTTCTTTATGAGACTCCAAAAGTCCATACCTTTCTCATGATTATATTGAATCCCACAATTTACCAAGAAAGGTGTATGCAACATCTCTACTTCTTGAGCCATAAATCCTTATTTAAATTAGTAGTAGCAGTTAGTCAAACAATATGACATTTAAAAATATGCATTATAGCCAAGGTATAGAAACAACCTAAGTGTCTATCAATAGCTGAATGGATAAAGATGTGGTATGTGTGTGTGTGTGTATATATATACATATATATACATATGTACATATATGTATATGAATGTACGTGTATATATATGCATATAGACATGCATCCTCACACAATGGAATAGCATTCAGCCATGCGAAAGAACAAAATCCTGCCATTTGCGACAACATGGATGGAGCAGGGCACTTTGCTAAGTAAATTGTCACAAAAGACAAATACTTGTATGTTATCACTTATATGTGGAATCTTTAAAAAGAAAATTCTAACTCATAGAAACAGAGAGTAGAAAAGTGGTTGCGGGGGGCTGGGAGGTGGGGGAAATGGGGAGATGTTAGTCAAAGAGTACAAACTTCTAGTTAAAAGATGAAAACATTCTAGAGATCTAATGCACAGCATCATAATTATAGATAACTGCACTGTTCTATATAATCAAAAGTTGATAAGAGGGTAAATCTTAAATGTTCTTACCACACAAAAGAAACAGTAATTATGTGACGTGCTGGGGGTGTTAGCTAACTCTCCTGTGGGAATCACATTGCAGTATATAAGTGTATCAAATCAACAGGTTGTACATCTTAAACTTACACAATGTTATACATCAACTACATTTCAATAAAGCTGGAAAAAACATGCATTATCTCATTTGGTTTGCATGAGTGCCTAAGTTTAGAGATTCTAGATAATAACTGCCAAGTTATACAATTTTTTTAAAGCAGAGTAGCAAAGAAGGTGTATATTTATGTTATTTCCCCACTCCTCATAAGTTTTTTTAATCATTCAGGGAATATGATGTTGCGTTTTAAATCTAAATGTCGTATGTTTCCTAGGGATAGATATAGGGAGATTTCAGTATTGAAAATGCATTGAAATAAAACCAGGTCTATGAAGAAAGTTTCTTTCACCTTCAAAATGTGCCGGCTCAAGTCTGTGCTGGAAGCAAGATTGCATTCCGGGACACTTCACCCCGAGGCTCGGAACTGGCATCAGGACCTGAGCTCCATGTGCTCTCAGAGCTGCGAACGACCTCTGATGAGCAGCTCTCAGATCTTCCAGATGGATTGGGAGCACCTTTGCTTTGGCATGAGGCTCCTTGGCCGCTCCAGAGTGCCAGTGTTAGGGATAAATTGAAGATCTCTAGCCTTGTGATTCACCAGAAGGAATCAAACTAGACCCAAAACTTTTATTAAGTTTTGCGCTCCAAGTGGTTGCCGGCTAATCTTACAGAGAGACTCAGAATCTAATGAGGACCTGGTGGTAGAAATAAATGCTTTTACTGGAAATACTGGTTCTATGTAGTAATAAGAAAGAATAAGAAAAATACAAAGAAATAGTAAGAAAAATTCTTTATTTCCTTTTGCTTATTTTGGTTTCTGTGGCTTTAAATTAGAATACATACAATATGCCTAACATTTTTTGGAGACTCTGCTGCTGGAAGAGATTGAAGAAAAACAAAACTTGTGCCTAATTTTCACGAAAATGATAATGACATTTTTCCAAAGTATGGAAAATGCTTATATTTTTGGGGCAATAATTAAAAACTAGGACGTAAAAAACTATAAATATCTTATGCAGAACTCTAAGTTTCCCTTGAAATACAATCTGAACATAAGCAAATCAAAAATAATAGATGTTTTAATAAAACAATACTACAGGCAACTAATTCGTGAAGCTGCTGTATTTAATTATTGTTGGTTTCATTTAGAGAAATATATGTTTTCCCAATGTAGAAAAACAGAACACATACAAACACACACACGTGTGCAAACTAGCACCTAAAATCATCTTATTGTCTTTCTCTCACACACATACATACTTTTAAGATAGCGTATAAATAAATACTTAAAAACAGACAGACATACACAAAAGAGGTAATTCATGAAAAAAGTTGACCTCAATTCTTATGGTCCTGTAAAAAATTTGATAAGCCAACAGACTCACAGCCCCCCAGAGGAACAGATAGGTAAACAAAATTAGCAATGTAAGGCCAGAGCTGTAATTGGGACACACTTGTGAAAATGGAGGAGCAGAGTGACAGAAGCCAGATTTCAAGACAGATTTTATTATAAAGCAAGAAATTGGCTACAATGGAGCAAGATTCAGCAATAAAACTGTGGAGCACAGGACAGCCTGGTATTTTGACAACCTGGCCACTGCTGTTTGGACCCTTTCCAACACTGCCACCCCAGAGGGAAGAATAGATGAACGCAAGTCTGAAAGAACTGCCTCACTATGTTGAGTGACAGACACCGTGCACCCTTTCAACAAGGAGACACAGAAGGAGAATGATTCTCCTCCTCAATTTACCGTGTCTCCGGTCAATCTCAGCATCGAAAGTCTTGGGAGGTATAAGAATCAGCAGGAATCTGAACCTGCATTTTATATTTTTTGCTCAGAACTGGGGAATCAAAGATTAGCCTGGTGTGGGGAATTAAACAGCAGACTGGCAGCTGTGGGGACTAGCCCACTCTGGTTCTAAAGCTCATATTGGATTCCTGGCGGTGCTAGTATGGAGAACCTTGAAAATGGCGGCTATCCAATGCAATCTGTTTATTAATTTTAATTGGATTGCATTAGTTCCTGGAGACTAGTAAAGCGTGAGTTTCTATGAAGACATATTTCTAATAGTGCAAAAAACCACAAGTTCCATCCAAACCTTCATGATTTCCCCTCAGGAATTAATATCTTAAGATTGCTTTGCTAAAATAAAAAGGCATTACCGCGGCATGAATGTGGAATTCTCCAAAGTTTAATCTGTATTACTTTGATGTGTAAGATTTAGTAAATTTTCGTAGTTTAGATTGAACTATTATTTTGAAAATACAAAACAAAATAGATTAGGAAGTTATGTAGGAATGTAGGCAAATGATAGATGGGGATCTTCTAGAAAGAGTACTGTTACTAAAGACTCACTGTTAATGGAACTGTGCTCTAATAATCCTTCATATTTTGATAAAAATACTACTTAAATACTAGAACTTTGAAAAGAATAAATTATGAAACTTTATAACTTAGCCAAAAAAGTTAAGATGATCATAGGATTTAAATAGGCATCAAAAAGTTCTCTAATAAAAAAATAAACCACCTTTTTTTTTTTTTGAGGGAGACTCTCCCTGAGCTAACATTCGTTGCCAATCTCCCACTTTTTCGCTTAAGCAAGATTAGCCCTGAGCTAACATCAGTGCCACTCTTCCCCTGCTTCATGTGTGGCACACCACCACAGCATGGCTGATGAGTGGTGTGGGTTGGTGCCTGGGATTGGAACCCCCAAACCTGGGCCACTGAAGTGCAGCATGTCAAACTTAACCAGTAGGCCATGGGGCTGGGCTCAAGAAATAAACCACTTTTAATGCATGTTTTCCTTTCTTCTTTTTTTCTAAGATCTCAAAAGTCAAGAATCATAGAAACTCCCTGAAAAAGTGTGTATATCTAAGGAGACTGAAAAACTCTGTTTGTGGAAGAATGTAAACCAAAAAAGAACACAGCAACTTTCATACAAAAGCACAGGCACACCCATCAACCCAGACACTCACTCCTTTTCCATCTGTGCATTTTGACTAGGGAATAGGACTGAGAACAGAACAATTTCAAGAACAAATTTAAATAGAGAAAAGATTTACTTTAATGTTCAGAAAAATACATTTCCTTAAAAATAATAAATATGTAAGCAAGGATATGTCAATGGTTTGCTTCTTTCTTTCATAGTATAAGATTGATTTAATCAAAGGGCTATACGCTAATGATGTGCTCATGGCAACTAAAACAGAAGTAACTGAGTGAACAGCAGCTCTCTCACCCAAGCCAATCAAAGGACGTGGGGGGGACCATTTGGGATTATCCTCAACAGACCGACATTCTTTCTTTACCATATAGAAGATAAGATGTGCTCTTCACTTGGCTAGGGGGATAGGAATTGTGTCAGAAGGTGGAAAAGAGGTCACAGAGATGCACTTTGGCAAACAGAAGGGCAGTGAACTCTCCAGGGAGCTGTCCTGTTCTTGGGAAGGAAGGAAGAACATAGACTAGAGGCTTTCAATCTCTTTCCAACTACAGAAAAGTCCAGAAAGCTCTTCAAAAACTATTACAAAGTTACCTAGAGGTCATAAAGTATTTCTTTTCACAGAAGTAACTAATATGCCTATAACAGTGTCTAGTGCACAAGAAGGGTTTAATTTATATTTGTTAATTAATGAATAAGTGATTATTGTAAGTCTAAATTATATATAGTCTATAGCACATATGTTATTGGTATATATACAACATATACTGTATAGCATGTATGTGGTATTTAAAAAGCATGTCAAGTTGACTTTCTTTAAATCAAATCTATTTAAATTAGATTTATGTCTGGAAGGAACTGCCTTGTCTGAAAAACTACATTAATATGCTCATTATAAATTAGTAATGCAGAGGGGCCAGCCCAGTGGCACAGCGGTTAAATGTGCACGTTCCACTTTGGCAGCCCAAGGTTTGCTGGTTCGGATCCCGGGGGCGGACATTGCACTGCTCGTCAAGCCATGTTGTGGTAGGCATCCCACATATAAAGTAGAGGAAGATGGGCATGGATGTTAGCTCAGGGCCAGTCTTCCTCAGCAAAAAAAGAGGAGGATTGGCAGCAGATGTTAGCTCTGGGTTGATCTTCCTCAAAGTAAATAAATAAATAAATAAATAAATAAATAATAAATTAGTAATGCAGAGGAGGAGGAGTAATAATTTCCATTATAGCCTAAATATCTTAGAGAAATATTTTTCCTAATTATTGCTTATGATAATATTAACATATTTTCTCACAATTTTAGAGATGGAGCATAAAATAATAAAATGTCAGAACTAGAAGTGTACACGAAGATCAACTGGTCCAAATCTTTAATTTATAATTAAGAAATAGTTACAGGCCTAAAAGGACAAAATCACATAATTAAAATAAAGATATTAGTAATAAGAATGAGTAAAAAAGGAGGAAGAAAAGGAGAGAAAATTGTGGTTTTCCTTTGTGGATGTTACATGCTATATATAACAGAGCAAGATTTGTTAAGTTCTCTTAATTTTTCAACTACACCAGAACACTGAATGAAGATTTCAAAAAATATTCAGACATATTTCATTCATAGTCTTCAAAAAAAACACTTCCTTTAGAAAAGAGGCCCTCATTTCACTAAGGAAAGCAGAGATTGCATTTCTTTGCTTTTATTTGCATTTCACAACAATGTTCTCATCCACAGAAAAAGAAGCGTAACTGAAATATTCCCAAATGCAGACTGTTTTGTGTATTTTGTTAGGATGCATTTTTTTCTCACTCTCTCAGGCAATTCCACCACTAGATATGAAGCAAACTGAAAGATTTCTCCTTTTCTTTCTCATGTCTGCTACCTAAAGTATTTCTGTTTTGTGGCTGTTGCTGTTTTCTTTTGCTTTCAACCTATTAACTGGCCATTCTTGCTTACATTCACTTTATGTTTACTTATATTTACTTTAAACTTTTGTATTAGTTGGAATTCAGATTCAACTGCTAGTGAATGGGACCCAATTATAGTGACTTCAGAAATCAGGTTTATTCTTTCATGCAAAGGAAATCCAAAGGAAGCTGGTCAAAGGCTGTCATTGCAGGTAACTCTGTGAGGTCATTAACTTCGGATTTTTCTATTTTTCTTCCCTGGTATCTTTAGTATGTGGCTCAAAAGCCAAAGGTTACCTCATGCTATAAAATGGCTGCTGGAACTCAGGGCATCAAATCAAATTAAGGACTATAATTACAAATTTTCCTAAGCTACAGGAAGAAATACAGAATTTTGTTGCAGAATTCAGGATTTTATAAGTTATGTATTATCTTGTATCACAGGTATGTAGTACCTAGTCTAGTTAATGAGACTCAGAAAAAAATGTTAAAAAGCAGCATGGTAGAAATAAGATTTAAATAATCTAATTATGTAAAATTATTTTTTCCATTGAAAGGGCAAAAAAAAAATCACTACATAACATAATTTAAGAAGCTTTTCTTTTTTTGCAAAGACCAACCAATGATTCAAAAATATAAACTAAATAAAAATGAGAAATAGGCTTTAGGCAGACTCAAAGTTCAGGTAGACCCAACAGCTTAAAAAGAAGCAGTCATGTACTCTCTTTTCACAAATGGATTCAAGTGTGAAAAAAGAAATTTAGTCAGAAAAATATAAATTGACATATGAAATTTAGAAATTGGAAAATTTTAGATATCCTTATAAAAAATTAAACAACTTTTAACTCTGGAGAAAACAACCAACTCATGAAAGAAATATAAGAACAAATTTCCTTTGTTCTCTAAGAATTAAGAGCCAATAGATGAGGACACATATAAACTTATTGCAAGCAACGGGCTGTTGGAAGGTTTAGTTTACCATCGTGTTAGGAAACATAAGAACAACCATCAAAAACTGTTCATTATGTCCCTTTGAGGGAAAAATTAGTACGCCAAAAACTCCTTGTCATTTTCCTTAACTGCCAAGTGGCATTATCTACAAATATAGATAAATGACATACACTCACAAATTTAGAGCCACTCTATACACGGTTAAATCAAGCTTTGTAGAACGGTGTATTCCTTAGAGAAAATGTTAAGATTGTTTGAAAAAACTAAGAATAAAGACAAATTGTAATAATTATAAAAGGAGAGAAGAGAGTAATTTTATTTTAAAGTAAAACATCTGGTTGTATCAGAAAATATAATAAAACAGAAAATGACAAAATTTTGTGTGTGGTCAGCCGCAGAAAACTTGAAGGGAAATCACCTGTTTTACTAGAACCAGTCAAGTAATGGAATTTTCTCACAATCCTAAATTCTTTTCAATTTCTAACATGGATCTTCAATTTGAGGACTATTATCAAAAGAGTATTCCTTTCCTCTTTTTGATATAACCTGTAAAAATTTAATAAGCAGGATTTACTCTGCTAATAGAACTGCCAGATAAAATATATTTGAACTTCCTTTAATTTATCTGCACATAATCAGATTATAGCTGATCTAGAAATTAGAATACTTACATTATGTATGAGACAAGAAATGAACAAGGAACTCTCCAAGGTCCCAGAATCCCTATGGGGAAAAGACTAATGGGGCATAGATAGAACAATTGGAGCAAAATCTGTAAGAATCCAGATTGATTCCTCTTACATTAATGTGAATCTTTATTTTTGTATGAATATGAAGAGCTTTAGAATACATTCTCAGGACATTAACTCAGGGCCCACATCAAAGATCCATTGTCTATGAAAACTGATCCCATGTCCAGTAGCCAAAACTTACCCTTCTTGCCTTAGAGCAGTTAAGGTCCTCAACTAAATTAGTCAAAGCATCTTCATGTCTTGTACTAGGAGCATCTTTAAATCCAGCGCTACTGTACTTAATGAATCCCTGTGGCTAATGAAAAACACACAACATTTGTTTTTGTTAATTAAGTATAAATGATTATTACTTTTTTCTCCTTGCATTACCATTCTTTTTTGCAATACCCTTAATCAAGCCACTCTATAATCCTTACACAATGAAGAAGAATCTCAGGATTATAATTTCATAGTTCGGGAAGTATTCATGCCCAGGAAAGATTTTTGTTCCTTCCCATACCGAAATCAGTCTTAATGTTTTTCTTCATGGCAATTATGTTAAAAATAGAAAGAATTAATACCAGCCTGGTCAGCATAGTTACTTTTTTGTAGAATTCCATTCCTAACCAGGAACAAAATTGATTCAAATGGTCAAACGTTGGCCCTTTCTAGGATATGTCGACTTGCCATAAATAAAAGGCTAAGTACATACTCTGAAAGTAAACATATTTGGAGTAATAATCATGTGAGACCTTTTGTCATTAACGTAAAGTCAATAATAAAAAAGATGTTATAGAGTCTAGAGGAAATATTTTTAGCAGATTTTCATGCTAAATAGGCTGCTCTGGCTAAATCTTTATGCAAGAAACTTGTGTAGAACATAAACAAATAATAATCAAGAAATCCGTCATCGATATGTAAAATGGAGACCCGAAATTCAAAAATGAACACTGGAAATGATCGGGTTGTAAAAGTTGTGGGGATGTGATCTGGAAAGTTTACAGTAGTCATCTGATTGGGCCAGATAAAACCTCAAATGAACACTTGCCAAAACCCCCCCGGGAGCAACACAGTAGAGACTAATTGTGCACCCTAAGTAAACACTGTGAGATCATTGCTCACGGGGAATTCATGACTTTTCTGTAACTGACATAATTCAGGAAAAACTAAAGGTGAGACTGAACTGGAACCATGTCCTAAAAGATCCTTTCAGCTTCTTCAAACAGATGTTATATAATTTCTTTCCTCCATGGTTTTGGCAATATCTTAATAAAGGTTTATTACCTAGACTGGCTGGACTGTTTTCCTGTTGAACTACAACCCTCACAAAGGCGAAAACAAAAGTCGATTCTGTGTTTCTTGGCTGGGACATTCAAATTTATCTACCCAGTGATAGAGGAACATATTTTACTGGGACAGTTGTTTATGAACTATGCAAAGACTTGTCACTTACTCCAAAACTTTATTGTCCTTATCGCCCCCAATACTCTGGGAAAGTGGGAAAAAATAAACATTTAAACTAAAATTAGCTCACTGATCAGATGCCATTGAATTCCCACAGCTTAAAATACTACCCTTAGCTCATACAGCTCTGTGGTCTTGCCTCTCAGATATTCCTAGCTTGTCTCTTTATGAATCTGTCACAAGCAGGGCCCTGCAACTAGAAATACTGCCATTGATACTGAATTCCAACAATTTATCTAATCATTGTAGAGGGATAATCAAATTTAATCAGTCCTACAATTAACAGTTATAGATTGCCTTTCTTCTAAAACCACTAACTGGCCCTCACAGGACCTAAAAACAGGTGAACTAGTGTCCTGCAGGAGACATCAAAGAAGGATTACCCTCAAACCTGCTGGAAACAAGACCTTATCAAGGACTCTTATCTCCAGTGCAGAAGTTAAGTGACAAGGGATTAACCCTTGGATACATATTTCTCAACTAAAATGACCACACATTCAACAAGAATTGGAAATCACACACATTAAACATCTTCAAGTGTTGTTCTTTAGAGAACTTTCAGGAACAATTTGTGGGGAGAAGTGAACTCCCAACACAAGACATTTGAAAAACACAGACAAGCACCATGTAGAGCTCCACCCTAGACCATGGAAAAATATTCTTTTGTGTGTCACCCTCTCATTTACTATGCTTTAAAAAAATTATTCAGGGCAGGCCCGGTGGCGCAGTGATTAAGTTCCCTTGTTCCACTTCCGTGGCCCAGGGTTCCCTGGTTCAGATCCCGGGTGCAGACCTATGCACCACTTGTCAAGCCATACTGTGGCAGGCATCCCACATATAAAAGTAGAGGAATATGGGCACGGATGTTAGCTCTGGGCCAGTCCTCCTCAGCAAAAAGAGGGGGGTTGGCAGCAGAAGTTAGCTCAGGGCTAATCTTCCTCAAAAAAATTTTTAAAAATTATTCCTTTGGTCATACATGTCCTCTTTACTGTTTTAAGAGTATATACTTCTGGCTTTGCCTTTTTCTCACATTATCAATAATAATATCTTCCTTAGGTTTAAGCTTTACTAGAAAAAATCACTACCCTAATTTAACTTTCCTAAGCTATTGCTAGTCACCAATATTAAAAATAGTATAAAGTTACGCTTCAGTAACTTTACCAATAATAATATTTTTGACTTAACACACAAATAAATTCTCTATGTAAGGAGAATACACTGATTTATGGCTGCAACAATGACTGTCATGATGACACCGAGAAACAATACATTACAGCTTCAACAAAGGTAATTGCATCTCTTTTGCACCTTCTGGATTATCTGTGTGGAAGATAAGGCTCTTCAATACCAACTTGGCATTAAAATAATTGTTTTGTGGAGCTAGTAGTTAGATCACTCCAGCACCCTCACAAGGAATCCAAAGGGATAACAAATTTGGGGTGAAATAAACAATAACTGGTGGAACAGATTTCTAAGTATACCAATTTCATCCATACTAATGACCATGGGACCTCAAGCATTTAAAAGGAAAAGGGGATATACAAATGAGTAGGAAAATCGAGATCTTCTTAGTGTCCAGAACTACCTCAGAGGATGAGCAAGAACTTGTTTTTCTAAAAATTGTTAGTGTAGTAAGACTCATAGACAGCGTGCTCCGTGGACCTGCTCTGATGCTGCAGGTTAGGTTGTAGAAATGCTGCATCATAGCTCAGATCTTGTGTCTGTAGTAAACAGAGATCCCCTGACTTCTAATTACCTACCCAATCTTTTTACCCATCAGAGCAAACGGCTGTGTCCTGGAGACTACCTGATTGACAGGAGAATCTTCAAAGAAGTCAATTATTTCCTCTAAAACAAATTTCTTACTCCGTTTGGTAAGAGTTATCCAGGTGGGCTCCCGATTTACCAAATAAAATCTTGCCTCTTGCCTCGCACTAGACTTTTAACATTTGCGTTTGTGAAAAAAAAATGAAGTCACAAATGAGAACCCACAAGTTTAACTTTTACAGAGAGTCAGAATGTCACTGGGAAAAGAAAATTGTTTAATTACTTCCTATTAAATTTCATAGTTTAAATACTTACATAGCAGATTCTATTTTAAAGTATGCTAAAGTTCTCTCCTGGTATAGTTTCTCCTACTGATCATTATTTTCCTCTGTGAAAAACAGCAATTATAATGAAAGAAAATTTAGTTATCTTTGTGGAAGGATTTTATTGTTACTAGTTTCATGTGAAGTTTTCTCTAGACGGTGTTAAACTTTTAAAGTGGAAAATGATTGCTAATAAACTATAATAATATCCTTCTACATGTTTTATAACAGGAAAGAGATCTGGAGGAACAGAACGGTCGCCATTTCAATGGTAACAATTATCCATTCATGGCGGTTAGTGCATATTAAAAGTTGAATTGTGACATTCACTGTAGGGCTTCATGGGAATACGAGCAGCTTAGATATAGGGCTTGGAAACAATCGACTGCATCATGATTACCTATAAAATAGAAGTTAAAGAAATGTAAAAGAAATTGTCTCTTTTTCTTTTATGGAAAATGCCTTTAAAGACTTTTGATATGGTTTGTAAGTTATTTTGTCCTTGAATGAAAGTCAATAATATATTTCAAAATTTGGAGTATGTCTCATGGTCAAAAATCCCTGACCCTTCCAGAGTCCGGTAGCATGCCAACAACTATTTTTTTAAGAGGTATACAATTCTCTAATGCAGATGACACTTTCTAGATCAAAAAACTCTCGTGGTCAACGTGGTGATTATCCCATTAGGTCTTACTACATAGGGCATCCTTTCCCATCATTGATAGCATTAATAACATGGAGTCAGCCATACGGTGCAAGCAGCTGTCCAGACCTGCTGTGCAGTACATCTAGGTCTCTGCTCCACTGAAAACTGGCAGCCTTTCATGTCAGCCACCACATAGGTCAGGGCACACTTCTAAGTGTGAAACATGCTGTCTCCAGAACTCGAAGAAGCCTTCAAGTAGTGGGCTTCCTCCTTTACTGTGGGACTTTCAAGACACAACCATTTGTCCTTTACTCTCCTTGGCTCAAATGGTCAGGTTATCTATAAGTTTCACCACCTATTTATTTATTTATTTTTTTTGAGGAAGATTAGCCCAGAGCTAACTACTGCCAATCCTCCTCTTTTTGCTGAGGAAGACTGGCCCTGAGCTAACATCCATGCCCATCTTCCTCTACTTTACACGTGGGATACCTTCCACAGCATGGCTTTTCACCACCTATTTTTTTAATTAATAGAACTTTTGGATTCATAGTGCTTTTATTGACTTGATAAATTTCCTTCTGATATTAAAACAGTAAAATGTATTTCAATGAAAATAAAGGTAGAAAACATATAGTAGTTTCTCTATAAAATTGTAAGTGTACATTTCTGCCTTTCATCAGGTTGTTAAGTGTAACCACTTGAACTTTCTTGAAGCCAGTGTGAAACTGATAAACTTGATGTGTGTTAGTTCTCGTTGACACGATAAGAGGAAAGCAAAGAGAATTTTGAAGATGATCAAAATACTTTAGATAAGAAACTGAGTCTAAACTCCAAAGCCTGAGGCATATTAAAATATTTTTGTTGTGAAATTAGACAATGAAAGCAATGAGGTATATAATCTGTAATCACTAAGATTCTGCATTAAACTGCTGATGATTAATGGTGAAAAATAAACTGAGAGAAATTGTATCTTTTGTTAATTACGGTGAACTTGATTGCCTGATGTAGATTCTGAAAATGATGGTGAAGACAAAATATTTGGATAATCTGCAGTAAATTTAATGGTATATTAAATTCATTGATGATTAATGAAAATACTAACTTTTTTAGTAATAATAAAAAAATCAAGACTTTAGCAAGTTTAGTCTACTGGGTTTATGCCACAATTAAGCAGAAACAGTATGAGAATCATTTCTTTGGAAGGAATGATTTGTTCCATATTGCAGTTAAGAAAATGATTAAAGCTCTTTCATTCAGTTGGCAAAGAGATTTTGAAAGCTTTTCAAATTTATTCAACTGCGTTTTGAAACTCCATAGCTACTTCCTGTAATTGCTGACTAGATTTGCATACCAACATGAGAAAACAGTAACAAATTTTAAGTCAAATCATTCAGACTTTAGCTCTAACACTGCTGAATTTCCTACCAAACTTTTTAATAAACTATATATTACATTAAATATAATGTATATAAATATAAAAATATATATAATGTATATATGTATGTATATATGTTTATAAATATATGTAATATAAAAATATATATCATATAATCTATATAAATATAGGATTAAATATATATTTAATATAAAATTTTTAGTGATCACTCAACATCAACAACAATGTTGCTGCCTTTTCCTTAAGATAACATCACTCTTTATTTCAGCAGACTGGTCTCCTCCTCCTCCTCATCTGCATCTTTCTTCTTCTTCTAAAATACGCTTGGAGGCATATTATTAACAATAATTCTAGTTTCATGACACTGTCATTATTAGTTCATGCATGGCCTCTTTCCCCTTTCTTTCTTTTTCTTTCTCTCTCTCCCTTTTTCTCTCATTCTTAGAATTTAACACAATGAACATCTGAAACCCACTACCTTACCCAGTACTGGAACATTAACGTTAAATTACGTTTGGTTTCCTACCTTCTCCCATTCTTTTTACTCCAATTTTTGAGGATTATTTAAAGAGAAGAGGGGACAAAAATACAATGCTAAATTTGAAAAAGTATCATAAGAGAGAACATTTAGGAGAAAAGGATGAGAGTGAGATGGGCAGATGAAGAAGAAGAAATGAGAGAGCGTCAGAAAGATAGAACAGGACAGACAGAGCAAATACAAGAAGGCAGAGAGAGGAGCATCTCTTTTCTCCACGCTCCCATTTCCCTCTCAGCAAGTGTTTATTAGAGTGTGAGCCTGAGAAGGAGTGATAGCTGACAAGCCATTTAATCTCCTGGGCCTGGGGATTGGTCATTTTAAAGATCTCTTTCAGCTAAGGTAATCTAACTCTTATCACTTCTAAATTTCTACACCTCATGGAAGGGATTATTTTGCCTGTGTGACCAGCTAACCTGAAAATATTAGTGAAAGGACTTTAAAGTAAACCTTCCCCAAATGTCAGTCTGGTATTTACTAGGTTCACTGAGAAACGATGATATCTTTTAAGGCTCTTCCTAACTTGAATCTTAAGACAGAATTCATTCCTGAAGTAACACCATGTAGTACCCAGCTAGGCTTAGAGATATTTAAACTTAAAATTAATTTTCTTGATTCATGAATACTGAGTGAAATCGAGAGTAAAATGTGTACTCTTTTCTTCATCATTCCTTAATGACAATTATTAATGTATGTTGAAAACTATTAATTGGTGCTGCCACTGAGTGACATTGGTACAGCACTCTTACTCAAGCCATAGGCAAATTCCATACCCTTACTTTCAAACGCTCTTACCTTATTTTTCATCACCTTCTAACATACAATGTAATTTATTAGTTGGTCTATTGTTTATTTCCCACCCTTTTAGAACGAAGGCAGAAATCTTTGTCTGATTACTAATATAGATATTCCAAGCACTTAATAACTTCTCACACGTAGTACGTGCTCCCTATTTATTTATAAAATGAGTGAATGGATTTCATTTAGAAACTATATATATTTCCACTTTATCAAAACCTAATATTTTAATAAAATAATTCCTTTGGATTTTTCTCCATGAAAGAAATAATGTTCTCAACTATATTTTAAGGAGTAAATTCTTCCAGCCTTTCATTACTCATCCTTCATTAACACCTGTTCAAATAAATATCAGGTAGCAATTTATGTTTTTTAAAATTTTTTTAAATTATTTTTATTTAATTATTTATAAATTTAAGTGTTTTTGACTACTATATTCCTTATTCTGTTTCTCTAATCTTGTAAACCATGCTTGGATGTCAAATTTTTATACCCGAATTTGCTCTACAATGCAATATCTGAGCATGTATTACTTTCTATTTTGCAAGACAGAATCCTTGGAGAGGCAGAGAGGAGGGAAGGAACAGAGGAAAGGAGAGAGAGAAGGGCGGGGGAAGATTTCTTTTAAGAGCAACACCAAGAACTACACAATGAGAACAGCGGTACTATCCTTGGAGTGAGAAATGGATACAGGCTCACAACCCTTCCTTGTCCAAATTCTTTGGAGCCAGATTTATTTCAGAAGTGCAAACGTTTTACTCATTAGGAAAGTAATCCAGTGCATATATTGCTGTTTCGTCACAACTTCAGCTAAGTCTAAGGTAGCTCCCTGTAATCAAGCACATTGATATATCCACAGCAAGATATACTATTACTCCCTTTTAGTGGGGTCAACATTCTATAATATGCAATAAGTACAAATCCATTGTGTACATGCTAATTACAAGTACAGAATTCATTACACTTTATATATATAATATATATATCAAACATTGTTAATTATTTCTTATTATCTCTATGGATGTGTATTGTTTTGTAAAAATCTGCTCAATGATTAAACAGTTCCTCAAAGTTTATTCAATTCAGTGAGAGCAAGAATACTAAAGTAGAAGTTGGAATGACCTGAATTGTTCAGAGCTATGAAAAAGTTAGAGAGCCTCAAGGATTTTGGAATTGATTGGGGAAGATACAATATATACGTTACTGTAATTAAGCAAGGAGGCTTTTAGACTGACGTCGCTCTGATGTCTTGACAGCTTAAGGAGGCAAACTGAAACCGAAGCCAGAATCAATGCACTCAAATCCGAGAAAGCGACGATGAAGAGCAATCAATCGGAAATAGCCAGCCAGCCTTTCCCAAATAAGGCAACGGCTTAACCCACAGCCAATCACATCATCTCCTGGCTTTGCTCCAGCATCTGCTCTGTAAAAACCTCTCCACCAGCTCCAGTTGGTGGAGCGCCCCATCCACTTTCAGTTTGGTGCTGCCTGATTCCACGGTTGCTCAAAAACACTCTTCAAAATTCTAATGTGCCTCAGTTTACCTTTAACATATACATATAGGTGAGTTTAAAAATAAAAGATACTAGGGAATTAAATGCAAAAATGAATGGTACAGATTATAAATGGTATTATTTTCATAGAAGTTGTTTAAGCAATTAAGGAAGGATGATACGGAGAATGTACAAATTGAATTGGATACAGATATTGGGCAACAAATGGAGAGGCAGTGAGAGCAGCACAAAGGGACCGCGTGGTGTGAGTTAGACTGGGCCGGTGTGTTACGTAAAACCAGGACATTTTATCCCAGGTACGTTTATGCTGCTATTTGGACACAGCTGGGTCAAAAAGACCCGGCTGAAATGAAATCACTTGGGGATTTTATGAACAATAATGTATGAAAAAGACATTTTGATCCTCATTCCACACTAACTCATCCCACCACAGGAGACTCTTGCTTCACACAAAATTCTTATTTTTTTTTTGCTTTTATGAAGATGTTACTTTTATAATTACAAAAGACCCAGTTACTAAGTTTATCATTTCTCTTGCACCTAAATTCCATTACTAATCTACCAAATGTATTATTAATTAAAAGAGCATTAACATAATGAATTGCAACAAAAAAAATCAGAAAATATGGGTTATTGAAAACATTCATATGCGCAGAGAACGAGCATTTCTTTTTCAGATAATCAGTTATGGTAAGCAGGGAAGTTATGATCTGTTTTACCTGACAGATATTGCCAAACCTCATAATACTTCTCACTCCAACATCCTCACCCCATAGGTGACCCCTTACTAGCTCATACCCAGGGATAGTATTCAACATATTACTAGTATAAGTTTACAAATTAATATATATATTTTTTACAAAGAGATTTTTAAGATATACTGCACATTACTAAGCCTCTTACTAGGTGGTAAGTTGTAATACAAATTGCCTATCATTAACTTTTAAGTCATTTAATGATTTTTAAAAGATTTTTAAGGTAATCTTTTGTGTGATGGCTGTCACTATCTGAGGTGTGGGGTCGGTGTAGGTAAACACATTAAATTTTTCCAAAGACTTTCCCATTACATTGATAATGATCAGAAAACATGAAGTCTTAATGCAGAGGACAGTTCCCTCATCATCTATGAAATTCTATTTTTTATTATGTTGAAGCCTCTCTTAGATTCTGCTGAAATAACAGCACTGATACACAAAACATTGTGTATACAGTGTATAAATATACTTGAGAATTTATTATCGCTATTTACCAAGTTACAAAAATCACATCTGTGAGAGCCATTTATAAATAATTGTCTTAATTTTAATAATTTACGTTCCTATTTATATGCATCATTTTGTTAGTTTCAGGACTAAGTAAAATGAAAGAAGCTAAGCATTTGTTATAATGTATATGTTTCTCATTAGGCAATGAATGCATGCATATTCACATAATATTAGTCAATCTAACAGCTTTTTGTTCAGAATTGTTTTGGCTTTTTGCAAGCATATTGTATTTTTCCACTTTCATATCTTCCAATTTGCTTATAGTTTTCTCTAATTAGTTGTATACATATTCAGCCACTGACTGGATCAAATTGATTTTGAATAACTGAAACATTATGTTTTGTAAAGCAAAATAAAGTGACTTTTTTTGAATGACAGTTGTTAAAGCTTAATTTCTAAAATATATATAACTTTAGAAATTAAGCTTTCTTACATATATAATATATATAATTATATATTATATATATTGTTTCCCCAAAGTTTATTACTCTGATTTCACATTTTGTATTAAAATACAAGGTAAAAAAATTATTTTCAAACCAATTTTGTATCCCTTGATTACATAATTCCCTTTGAGGTACAAACAGTTTTCTACTTTCATTATTTTAATTCTCAGCTCTTTAGATTTATTATTTAATAACCTCTGGCATTTACTTAAGGTGTTATAGAAAATGTATAATTTATCAAGACAGGACTTATGTAATTTTCTTGTTTTACATCTCTTATTGAATGAGCCTAGTTCATTGAACATGGTGTGGGAGCTAGTGCCAAATTAAAAGATTCATTTTTTTATGAAATGTTGGTTAAAACTATAAACTCTCTTCTGTCATTTCATCAGCACAATCTATAAAAATGTAATAATGTTTTCATATGAAAAGTTCTTATTGAAACATTTCTCTTAAGCACCAATAATACAGTTTCATATATTATTTCGGTTATTGTTTATTCTTGCCACAGGAGTTCAAGAAAAATATACGTAGCTTCTGTTCTTCCATTGATTCAAAAGATTTACTTTTATGATACTTTAAAGCAATGCTAATAATCTTACACAAGCTTTACTGTTTTTTTATTCTGTTTTAGTTTTTAATATTTTAATAGAATTCTTGAATTTATAAATTCACAAGAATGCATAAATTGTATTCACACAAGAATCACAACATTTTGTCAGAAAACATTAAAATTCCAATAGTTTAGAAGTGGCAGCAACAAGCTGTTTTATGAATAGTAATATACTGATGATTCTCCTAAAGCAGTGTTGCTAGAGAACAAACACCAAAATGATACTGTGCATGGCGACACCACAAACACTCTTGAGATGTAGAACAGAACACGAACACGTACTCTGATGTAGCTATGACAGAAGGACCTTTGTCATGATCTCTGTGATATCCACATCTGTTACCTTAAGCTACAGTGTTCACATGAGAACGTACGTCATTAATTTTTCTGCTTACTATAGGTTGATATGATTGTATTTAAGCATATGGGTGGATTTATTTCAGCATGAAAGAGCTATGTCAATGGGTAACAACTCTGTTTGTAAATTATTTCCCTAAAGCAAAGGGAGTAGGCTAGTGTATAAGGCTCAGGGATGATTCAACAATGGGGTGACAATGTCTCTTTTGCTCATTAACTGGTAACTTAAAAGGAGAGAAAGGCATATAAATATAGTGGTTTATTTTCCAGCAAAACCAAATTTTCTCCTCAAAATAGCAATATCAAAGTGAATATGTTAAAATGGGCTTGGTGTTAAAATGGCTGTGTCAAAATATCATATACCCCTAGGAAGTATTAAAAGATAAGATCCAACAGGTAGGTCAGAGCCAAATAGTATATGTCCTTGGAGTGCATTATAATTAAATGGATGGGATAAGAGTAATTACTGGGATTTTGTCAGGGGAATCCTATGGTGGATGTGGTGTCTTGGGAGGATTAATTTAATCCATAGCCAGGATAGTTTAGAGTTTGGAGAGTATAAAGGAAAAGGTCAGTTAATAACCTATTATCATTATCCAGGATTAGAATAAAAAGTCATACAGGAGTGGAAATGAGAAGAGCTGTTTCAAAGATTGAAAACATGGGATTAGGAGAATCATCATACATGGGAGACAAAGAATAGCAAGGAATATTAAACATAAAGTTCCAGTTTGTTTTTTCTCATATAAAAAAGATATTCAAAGTAGGCAACCCAAGGCTGGTGAAGTGCTCAATGTTCCTGCCAGGGAGTTTGGTTCACATCTGCTTTCCAGACAGAAAGAAGACAGAAGGGGAAAGAGTTGGAACAAGGAGCATTGGTACCATTTGTCAGGAAAGGAAAATAATTATACAAATGTTTTCTCAGATTTTCCCCTTAGGTCTCATTTCTTAGAACTATGTCACATGGCCACTGATTGCTGACAACTATGGCCACTGACGACATCAGCTGGCGCCCTTGTCTCTTGGCATCTGTTGGATGCAGCAAGGGCACGTACCAGCAGGAGACTGAAAGATTTTGGAATACTTATTTCCCAGACTCTCTCAGGTGGGCCACAGTCTGGCAGTGATGAATTCTGCCTGCAGAGGCCACAGCTCATGTCAGGTGGCTCTTTGCTGCAGTGCCAGCTCCCACAAGGATATGTGGCAGTCACTCTCCCCTCTTGACCCCATGGTTTCTTTCATTGGTTTCCCTTACCCCAGCCTACACCTCTGTAAACAGTTCCTTCATTTCTTCGATTATTCCTTTTGTGTTTGCTACTTGTTTCCTATTGAAACTGAGACTAACATATGGGAAAAATAAATAATTTGGATTTCAAAACTGTCTCTAATAAAATTGTGGAAAAAGAAGTCAATAGATATTGGTAGGAAGTCAGCAAATA
This sequence comes from Equus quagga, assembly GCF_021613505.1. Classification (NCBI taxonomy): domain Eukaryota; kingdom Metazoa; phylum Chordata; class Mammalia; order Perissodactyla; family Equidae; genus Equus; species Equus quagga. Next base: position 10,778,959 of record NC_060275.1, on the reverse strand, counting down.
AAAAACCAGTTGGTAATACAAAAATGAAACAAATTATCAGATTTGTATGAAAAATATGACATAAGAGAAATTTTAAACAGCCAATAAATAATTCTTACATGAAGCTGAATGACAGGTTTTATGATTTCAAGGAGGTAGATATAAAAGGGATCAAAAAATCTACCAGCAATGTGTTTGTTCATGCTTTAAAAAATATTTAAAAGCATATTCTTATCAAATGGACATATTGTGGGCTTTGAAATCAGTTAAAATATGTATAATTGAAAATAAGGAAAATAGGATTTCTAAACTGATTAAAATACCAAAATTTTTCTGAAAAAAGCATACTATTGTTCAAATAATATTTCAAAACCATAATCAAGATTTCAAGTTTGGAATTATAATAAAAGGGAGAAATGAGACGAAGGTCATTTTTGAAGAATTTTACAGAATTTATTTGCTATATTGCTTATGACAAATGGCTTAGAGTTTGACTCTCACTCCTGAATATGATAACTAATGAATAATAAAAAAGAATCACCTTGAAAAAGGAAAAGATAACCACAAATAGAATTTAAAACAAAATACACACCCTCTAAGACATTGGAGGAAAAAAAAAGTAATGGAAACAAAGTGTATACATCATAGGGGAGGAAGAGAATTCCTCTATCCTCAAGGTCCTTCTGGTTGGTCTACAAATTGAACTGACATGAGACGAATTAACAGGAGAAAACCAAAGTTTTATAATATACATACATGGGAGAAGCCCAGGAAAACTGAGCAATTTTCCAGAATGGCCAAAGCCACCACCTTAAATACTATCTGCAGCTAAAGACAAAGGAGGAGGTTGGGGGTGGGGGGAGTCAGTTATGGTAGATCACCAGAAGAAGCACACTAAACAAGAATAAGGTTATTATGCAGATTTAAGTCCTTGCCTTCTGCATTGATAGAGTTTCTGGAGATAAGGTCATCCCCCTCTTCCTGGTACAAAGAGGGAGACATCTGTAGAAATGGAGGGTTCCCTTATAAATGTAAATGTCTCTTACAAAGGGTCACTTCTACTGGGTTTTCAAAACTTTTCCCATTTCTGCAGTTGTTTTAAAAAATAATCAGCCAAGGACCAGGCCCTGTGACCAAGTGGTTAAAGTTCTGCACGCTCTGCTTTGGTGGCTAGGGTTAGTGGGTTGGGATCCTGGGCATGGACCTGCTCCACTTACCAGCCATGCTGTGAGGTATCCCGCATACAAAAAATAGAGGAAGACTGGCACAGATGTTAGCTCAGAGCTAATCTTCCTCAGCAAAAAATAAATAAATAAAAATAAAAATAACCAGCCAAAAATAGTCCTCATGCCAAAGGGACACATCCTGAGGTGGCAAATTCTGCTCCTCTACAACATCAAAAGACAAAAAAAGGAAACAGAGAAATAAATTGTAAGTGACAGAACTGAGCCCGATAGTCAAGTTATAACAATAGTTGTAAATAAAATAAAACCTCCTAATCAAACAACAAACGAATAAAAAACTCTGACTCTGATGGGATCAAACAGAAAATCCTAGATCATGCAACCACCAAGAGACCCGCTTTAACAGAGTGATGCTAAATAGCAGAGGTAACATTATAGGCAAATAATATAAGGCAAATGCAAATAAAATTCAAGGCAAAAATCATTAAGTGGCACAAAGTTAGTCATTTCCTCTAAGTAGAAAGAAATGTCTTAATATAATCAGATTTACAGTGAAACTCAGTGATAAGTGAAAACAAAAGAAATATATAAATCATAAACTGTTTAAAATTTGAAGAAGGCATTGACACAAAATCAGAATTTGTAGGAAATAAGCTGACTTCTATCATATAGGTTAACATGTAAAATAGTATAGAAATCCGAATATTAAATTTTATGTAATATGAATTATGTCTGTAATATATGAGGATATATGTGTTAACAAAATGCATTCTTGAACTCTTATAAGAAAAGACTAAAAGGAAATACTTGTATTAAGTGACCTCTAGCAACTTTAGAGTTCTAAAAGTGAATCAATTTTTTGCTGCTGTATTCCAAAACTGATACCTTAGTTGGTAAGCTACTCCCTGGCTGCTCATGAATGTTTTTCTTTTTTCCTTTTTTTTGAACCTGCATTATGTCTTTCAAGCCACTAGGGTAACATCTGAAAAATTATCACTTCAGTAACTCCACTTAGAACATACTTTTGGGTCTTACTTCTTATATTATACTCTGGGCAACTGCCAGAAAATTACAAGATGTTTTCTTTGTAGTATTTTGTCATTTTAACCATCTAGCCTTGGCTAAAAATCCAAAGAGAAAATGAGAAAAGGGCCAAATCTCTTAACGCTGAGGAATTTGTAAAACTCCAGGTAAAAGTTAATTTCCAAAGTTCTCAAAAGAGAGAAAGCACAACAGTTATGTCTTGATATACAGGTTGTTGAAGAAATAAATGCCTATTGTAAGTTGATTTGATTTTTAATTAGTCAACCAGGTTTGGTTGACTTAAACTGTCCATGAAATAAGATGCATTAGAAAAACTACTGGAAGGCCGAACAAAAACTGCTTTATAAAAATGCACATTTTCATTTTCCGCAAAACTTCTCTCAACTCTTACTTCCTGGGCAGATTTCCTATTTCTTAGCTTTGAAATATTAGGATGAAAATATGCTAGAGCAATGTATCTAAGTCTGGCAATTACTATGATCCTATAAGAAAACCCAATAAAAAATAAATCAAAAGTTTACATTAAACTTTTACGGCATTAAAAATATATTACATCATATAGGAAAGAAAATTTAGTTAAAACCAATTACGGATTCAATATTTCACTTGATACTTCTCATGACATCACATCTTAAAACAATTTCACTCTCAAATTTCCTAAGGGAGGCTTCAGATTTATTTTCGTGTCATGCTGTCTGGCTCCAGGCACAGAGTAGACCTTGGCTCCTAGATATGCAGCACAACTATGGAGGAAAGCCTTAAAATCTGGTGAAAACTGATGGAAATGGGAAAGAAGATAAAAGGTCAATATTCCACCCATTCAGAACACAGAAGGCCCCAGGAAGGTAAGATAGAAATCAATAGTGATTACAATAGTTAAAAAATATTGAGTATTACATTGAACAAAGTTCTATTACAAGGACTTTGATGTATTAAGGCATTTAATCCCCAGCTCCACCCTTTGAAGTAGGGGCTATAGAATTGAATTCCTACCTTACAGCACACACAAAAGTCCACCAGTGATGGATCCAAATATGAAAACAAAACTATCCGACATTTCACAGACAATATCAGAGAATAGGTTAGTGAGGTACTTTTTACACAAAACACAAAAAGGGCGAAAAAGAATGATAAATTCAACTGCACTGAAATTAAAGATCTAACATTCAGGAAATGTCACCTTAAACAGTATGAAAACACCAGACAAAAACTCAGATAGGTTATTTGAAACCCTTAAACTGACAAAAGATTCATATCCAAAATATACAAAACACTTTCATGCTTCAATAATAAGACAAACAACAAAATTGTCCAAGAACTTAGAGGTTCTTGACAAAAGAGTAAATCCAAACAACCAATGAACGTATGAAAGAAAAGAGAGTTACACATCTCATCAGGAAAGCGCAAATTAAACACCGTGAAATACCCTTTAATACCGTCAGTCTGCAAATATGAAAACACGGCAACATTGAGTACTGTGAGGAAATGGGACGAGGCATACTCTTGTCTATTGGTGGTGAGAATGCAAATTGCTGCACGCATTTTGGGCCAACAGTTTCATATTAGCTGGTATAGGTGAATACGCTTGAATGTCCTACAGTCCAGATATTGCATGCCTATATAAACGCCCTAGAGAAATGACACAGTGCATAGGGAGACAGGTTAAATAATCATAATAATAACATCAACAACAACAAAACCACAAATAACACTTGTACAGGATTTATATATACAGAAGCTATTTAAGTGCATCATAAAAGTCATTTAGGCCTCAAAATAATCTTATGAAATAGGAAATTATATATTTCCCATTCTTAATAAGCCACATACATAGGTGGCAAAATGCAAAAAAATAAAATAACATAAAATAAAGGGAAAATTTAACACAAACCAAGATAATGGTCATATCTTTAATGGTCGATGTGTGTGTTTTGGAATGGTGGTGTAATGGAACTTCTAACATACCAGAAAATTCTTTTATTCTAGGCAGTGGCTACTTTTACTACTTTATGACTTAATATATATATTTATTTTATACATATGTCCATATAGAATATATACCACATTAAAAAAAAGCATTTTCCATTAACCAGCACTTTCACTTCTGGGTATATACCCTAAAAAACATGCAGAAATGAATACAAGGCTCTTTGTGGCATCATTATTGCAACATTTCCCCAGAAAACAAATGAACAAGCAAACAAAAAACTTGGATATATTTAACATGCTTAACAACATGTATTAGGTCAATCATGGTATAAACAGGTGAAACCTTACAGTTGTTAAAAATGGATCGATACACAGACTCCAGTAATGAACCAGATCTTCAGGTATTAATAGAGATGAATATCTGTAATATTGTGATTCATAAGAAATATGAATTTGGTCATTCAGGCACCAAAATATATTTCTCATATATTTAGGCTTCATCCAGAGTTCCTGGCTCACCATTCCCAAAACGCTTGGAATTTCCTCAGCCATAGAGCAATGGGAGCATCTGTTTTTATAATATTTGCTCTCTTGTCCTCAGTTACCGAAATCACTTCAGAGCCATAAAGGTGAAATGGATGTTATTCATAAAAAGCCCATTTCAGTCACAACTGAGCTGATGTTAATGAGGCAACTTTTGGAAAGCACCTAAGGTTGGAGGCTGGTTGCCAGGGGAACCAACCATGAATAGAGGATTGGAAGTTTCAGTCCCACCCTCCGATTTCCAGGGGGCGAAGAGGGGCTGGAGATTGAATCAATCATCAATGGCCAATGATTTAATCAATCATGCTCACGTAATGAAGCTTCCATAAAAACCCGAAAGGAGAGGGTTTGCAGAGCTTCCAGACTGGAGAACCAGAACCCACCTATGTACCACTGTGCTGGGCCCAAACTTCACTAGGACAGAAGCTCCTTTACTTGAGACCTTGCCCTTGGTATCTCTTTATCTGGCTGTTGATTTGTATCCTTTAATATCCTATGTAACAAACCATAACCTAGTGAATAAATAGATATCTGGAGTTCTATGAACACCTTTAGCAAATTAATGGAACTTAAAGAGAGGGTCATAGGAGCCTCTGATTTACAGTCAGTCAGTCAAAAGCAGAGGTAACAACCTGGGTTTGCAATTGGCCTCTGAAGTGGAGGGCAATCTGGTGGGGCTGAGCCCTTCTCAGTGGAATCTGAGGCTATCTCTGGCAGATGATGTCCGAATTGAGTTGAAGCAAGTTGCTTGGTATTTTGGGGGAAATCTCCCACATATACATTGGAAATTGGGTCCAGAACGTAAATAATATCAGAAATACAGTATTGACTAAAAAAAGAAGAAGAAATAAAAATTTATATATCAATTCATAGTAGTAATTACCTCTGGAAAGATGCATAAGAGTTGAACAATGAGAGTGGTGTAATGTATAAGAAAGACATTCATTTGTAAAATTTTATATCTTAAAAAAATCAGAAAGGGATAACAAACAAAGTTTAATTTTTAAACTTTAGGTGGGGAGAATATGAATGTTGGTTTATATGTATGTATTTAATTGCTTTTCTTTCTACACTTTGTTTCAATGTGATCCTGTGCCACCATGGGACTGCGAAAGATCCAAACTCTTATATGGGCTGCAAATAGGTTCAACAAATAAATTTACTTCATTCTGTATTCCAGGTTCCAGGGATACATGGAGACATCTTTGTCTGGCTGAAAGGCAGGCATAAAGCATATAAGTAAGTATTAAGTGCTGAGAAGGCACATACAATTTATTTTAACAGCACAATGGAGGGAGCAGACAGCACTGCTTAAAGAAAAGCAGGAATCAGAACTACTTCACACAGATGGTTGCAGTTACTCTGGGATTTAGAGAATAATTAGAAATCTCCAGGTGGTAAAAGAGGAGAAAGAACACTCGTCCTTTTAGCAAAATTCAAGAAGAAAAAGCAAACAAGCAAGCAACCTGGAAGGTCCAAGTATGGCATAAAGGTAGAAAACATTTGCCATGGAAGCATTCATCCTTTACTGGGACTGAACTACCCCTGAAGGAATCAGTTGCCGTGGAAGAACTCAGCCTCTGTCAGGATTGGACCACCTCTAATGATAGGCTAAGTTTTTGTCTGATTATCAGCCTTTAAATAATATTTACTTCTTGATTATGTCAGGACTGTGTTGTTAAATCTATTTGCAATTACCTGACACTCTACTATATTGTGTCTATTGTGGGTAAAGAGAGATTTTTTTACTTCCCTCTATAATTGAAAAAAAAATCTGTCTAATCTTGACTGTTCTCAAGTTATTTAAGAGGTTTGCCTGCCTACTTGTTAAATTGCAATCTCCTGAGGAGTCCTTATAAAGTCATTAATTATACCATAAAACCTGTATTCAATTTTCATCACATCTGCAGATACTTCTTCCCCTGTCATTTTGCTGATAATAATCCCTGAACAAGAAATCACCAAGTTATCCACACATTCAGGAGAAACGAAATGTAAGAGCATCTCTCTTGTATTAAACAGCATAAATAACACCAGCTGCTGGAACAAACACCCCCAGATCAGTGGCTTTTCTAGCTCATGTCACGGACGAATGCGAGTCAGTGGCTCTCCGCCAGTGATGGGGATTCAGTGTGTTTCAACTGTGGCTCTGCCACCTTGAAGTCCCTCACTTCCGGTCACAAAGATGAGAGAGAGAAAGAGAGAACATGGGGTTCGGGCAGGCCATTTTAGGGGCCGGGCCATTATTTCTTTCCATATTTTATGGTCCATAACCCAGTCACTTTGCTCGCACATTATTCTTAAGAATGTTGGGGATATTGGGAGATGTGGTCTGATCTGGGAAAGGAAATAGAACTGGTGAGCATCTAGCCAACCTCCACCACACCTGCATAAAGGATAAAAAGGAATAATCTCTCTCTCTCCTACACACACACACACACACACAGAATGATAGAGTGATTTTGACAGTGCAGGGAATGGAATAGGAGCATTAATGACTCCTAAATTTATATTGGAAGGGCTTAGGGCTTAGAATATGCAATTTGGATGGAAACAGGTGCCAGAGCTTTTGTGTTCACGGTATGTTTACCCAACAAACACACTTATAAAAAAAATGTGGATGTGTCTTGAGGTGGGGAGTGGGTGGTAGGGCAAATGTTGTTGGCTGGCTAATCTAATGTCCTTTCCTAATACATTTTCCCCTTGCCTACCTCCCTAAAGAGATAAAAATGATAAATTCTCCTATATCCACACTCTCTCATAGCTAAGAATGGTCACAGATTACAGTTCTGTTCAATGAGACATAATGAAAATTCTACTAGAATTTTCTGGGGAAGATTTTGGTTTTTTGTTAAATAGTTTGAAGCATCTGTTGCCATCATTTCCTCTCTTCTTTCTGTCCTGAATGTGGATGTAATGTCTTAACACTGGCAGCCGTTTTATTACCATGAGAACCTCAGAGCTGCCACCCCTAACCTCACTGAACCACTGAATCAATACTAGCACCTGCCTCCCTCAAGACTTTTTATTGTCTTGGAAAAAATAAGTCTATGTTTGTTATAGCCATTGCTTGGAATTTTATTACTTGAAGCTGGCAGCATTGCTAGTCACTGGAAAGCTCATGCTTAGCTGAGAATGCAGAGCTCTAGTCCTTCAAGCACGCCTTGGTTCTCCCATCGGTTATGAAAAGAAGAGATGACATGGACTTGAGGCCTGATCCTGGGAAGCTGTGAGAGAACTGGCATGGTGTTAAAGGAAAATTTTTAAATAAAATAGAGAGGTATCTTCTTTTGATTTTCCTGTTTCTCTCTTCCTACACAAATGCATGCACATAACGTTGTGGTTTTGGATACTGTTTAAATGGCCTGAATTCTGGAGTATTAAACATTTAAGTTACAAATCATGAAACGATTAAAATTTAATTCATTTGTGATGAAAATGTTTCTGAAAAATAGTGCATGTATCGGGTTTTCTCCTATTCAATGCTGCTTTGCATGTGAAACTTAAAAACTTCCAAGTGCCCATTGGTTTGGATCTTAGGTAAACTAATTGTATGTTTATCTCTAAATTGTCTTAATTGACTAACTTCCGAAAACAACTGTCAGGACATCTGTTGTTCCTCCCTTCTGAGGTGCCACTGGGGGTCCCCCAAAAAGGGCAGGTGACGCAGGGATACTTTCTGCTGCATCCTAAGCCCCCACCTCCTCGGGTCCACGTGCTGCTCTCCCTGCTCCCCTTGGCGACTACCTGCTGCCATTTTTCTCATTGGTTTATAACCCCATAGCCATCAGTAAATAAGCCAAAACCACTCTGCTGAGGCCAGTCGTACTACGTCACTTGGTCCTCCTGGGATTGTTAATGCCCATTGGTGAATTTGCTTGTGTCACCATGTTGTCTCTAATTGACGTTGGTTATTTCTCTCAAACCTTCCAGCCTCTAGACTCCAGGTGTTTACTTCCTTTAAAAGTTAATAGGAAACATTTTTCCCTCCCCACACTCAACTCTTCTATGGAGAAAAACTCAGACCACAATGTTGGGCCTTAAGGATGTAGTTGTTCAGGGCCCTTTTTTCTCAGATAACTCAGAAAAAGTAAACTTTATTACAGGTTAAATTATACCCATAACTACTATTTCTCCCTCCCTGCTGTATCTGACATGCTGTGACCATGTTGATTCTTTTCTTTGGGCCCCATTGTCTTTTCTTGCGATATGACTTCCATCAGCAAATTTGTCTCTTCTCCATGGCAACCTTGCCCCTCAGGCTTTCAAGTATTTCTGTCATGTTGCTACCCTAACTGTGGAGAGCAACTAACATGTTTCTCATGACCTAGCTGGGGTCCATATTCCTTGTTCTGGTCCGGTATAGAGGAGATGTCACTGAATTCTGCCAGCGGTATACCCAATTCTTAGTTCTGATCTAGTGTGGAGAAGCATTTTATCTATTCAACTTTTAGAATCTCAATATTGCAAAATTCATTATCTCCATTTTAGGATAATACTACTTAAATTCATAAAAGTTAGGTGATTATATCAAGATGATATAGCTGAGTGGAAGGCCCCATATCTGGCTTTCTGGCTCAGATCTCTGCTTTACCAGTCATATTCTCTTTTTCCTTCTCTCTCTCTCTCCATCCTTCTCTCTCTCTTTCTCTCTTCTTTCTACCTTTGCCTCTCTCTCTCCTTCATTACCTCTTCATACACACAAACAGGCTCCAAACTATTAGTACCTAGCTGAAAATCTCCAGAGTAGATGCAGATGTACAGACATGCATTTATTCAATTCCAGAAATTTAATCGTCTTAGATTCTCAAGAGTATACATTTACCAAAAATTTAACCTTTCATCCTTAATAAATTGTTACTACTATGTTTGATTTCATTTCATTTGCTTAACCACAAATGTGGAAAAATTAAGAATTAACCTAGATAAAAAATAGTTGCCATTTCAAGAGAAATACAATTATCATTTCAGGAGCTACTTGATATAAGTTAAACAAAAAGAATTGCAATGTAGTTATTTCATTGTACAAAGGCTTTATCACATTAAATTGTGGTTATCTACTGGATATTGGATGATGTATGTGACTACTCAGGCCATAGAGTATTATTAATCAGAAACAAATTTTATTAGCTCAGACTTAACTTCTTCAGAATATGTAATACAATACAAACCTAACCAGGAAAATTTAACTTATTGCCATGAGTAAATAAGAGCACGTATTGAGCTAGTGAAAACTGTGAAAAAATGATTTTTTAAGAACTATGTAAAATCAACCCCTAAGGCTTAGAATTTTAACATAAGCAAACACTGATTATACTTGTGATTTGAAATCCTCATTACAGATGTCTTCATCAAACATCAAAATTGTTTAACTTAGTTCCAGTTACTACCATCACTCCTACTTTTCCCTTCAAAACGTCCCTCCAAACAGCAGAGGAAAGCAGATGTTGAATGGGAGGGGGGAGGGGGAGGCGGGAGGAGCGCTTCCCTGCGTGTGCTCTGTGCGGTTTGGTTCTAAGGTTGTCTGGTACCAGATGGTGCTCCTTTGTTGATGAAGGGAATTTGGAGGACGCAAGGAAATCACCACAGATGAGTGGATTAAGGAAGGAAAAGTGAACCGCAGGCTGCTCTAAAGGACTTTTACATTAGTACAATCGGCGTGAACGAAGTTACTTTCCGTGTGTCGTTCAAAACTGTCCCGCTACATGACCATTGTTATCCTGGAGGAAAGTTACCATGCTTTTGAAGACTTGTCTTGAAGAGAAAAAGAAGTCACCACACATAAAAAAAAAAAAGTAAATATACTATGGGACCTAAATGTGTATTTGATTAAGAACTAGAATACTACCTACACTAAATTTTTAGACATTTAGAAATGGGGAAGATCAATAAGAAGAATACTTATAGAAGAGAGGGAGAGAACGAGTATGTTGGATGTTAGAAAGTGACTTTGTCGTCGAATAAAAACTAAGTTTTGAAAAGCCATAAGTACTTTGTACTTGAAATCGATAATACTAAGCTTAATTTAACATATTTTATATTTTTACTTTCTGACTTAGATTGGCCTTGCTTCACTATTTCCCCAAATAAAGCACAGGGAACATGTCATTTTTCTAAGAGGACTAGTATTGGCAAATTATGTTTTAAAAAATTAGGGGCTAGCTCCATGGTGCAGCAGTTAGGAATGCACATTTCTGCTTCGGCGGCCTAGGGTTTGCTGGTTCAGATTATAGTGCGGACCTATGCACCGCTCATCAAGCCATGCTGTGGTGAGCATTCTACATATAAAATAGAGGAAGATTGGCACAGATGTTAGCTCAGGGCCAGTCTTCCTCAGCAAAAGAAAAAGAGGAGGATTGGCAGCAGATGTTAGCACAGGGCTAATCTTCCTCAACAAAACAAATTAGGTGTAATAGCAATTGCTTTATTGAACTGCACAGAAAAAGTAAATGCATATGCTGAAAAGCATAAATAATTTATTTGTGGACTTCATTAAAATAAACTGTAGAGATACACAGTTTCAAACACATGGAAACATATACACTCTTTAACCTGTCTTTTGTATCAGTCATCTTTAGAATAAAACTGCATGGTAGTGGTATTCTCACTTTACAGATGAGGAAACTATGGCTGAGAATGGTTAGGTTACCTGCCCCAAGTCATAGTACAAGTGAACAAACCAAGCATTAAAAGTTAGGAATGCTGATTCCTCAGACCTGGCTCTTTACACAGTGCTGAGCAAATTGACCCACACTGACATGAATTGCATCACTCCTCTGTGTTGACCACAGCCTTTCTTTCTATACTTGGAGCCATTACATTATTATAACTCCCACTTTATCCCCATAGCCTCCCACTAATCTATGAATTCTTTGTTTCTTCTTAAAAGTTGGTGCCTAGTATATAATGTCTCAATAAATAATTCAATGATGGCTATGGAAAGGGTGAAGCCCCATGTTGTAGTGAATAGGTCTTGACTTCGTACCAGATCCACTTGGGCTTCTAGCCCTGCCAACCATTTATTGGCTTTACGACATGGTCTGAGCTGTTTAGATTTTCTGAGGCACTTTCCTAATTTCTGAAAACAGGATAACAACATATATCTCACTAAACCTATGAAGCTTAAACCATCTAATGTATGCAAAACACCATGCACACAAATGTACATGAGCACGACTTTACTGCTGTGACCCACATATCCAGAAAAGAACTGAGGTATGCAGGAGTGTTTAGACTGCATGAAAGTATCTACGAGAACTTTTATCTGGCTAGACCCCAAAAATATTATATTAACACGCAACTCAATGCAATCGTAAAAGAGTTTAAGGAAGCAATTTAGTTGCAACGTCTGCGTGTGTGTGTAAGTGTGCCTGTGGTGCAGTGACTCCACACTGGGTGTAGAATTTCTCCAACCCATACAAATAAAAAGAATTGGGAAAAGATAAGGTGGTTTATGGCAGAGACATTTATGGGAATTATAGTGTATTTCATATATCTTATAAATATACAGGTATAAGTTACATTCTCCTGTTCACACATACTTACTAGAGACCTCAGTTCATCTACGTTGTAAGTCAAATTGCCCTGGACATAAGTTGCTCTCAGTTCAACATTTTGGCCTCAAGTTTCAGACAGATAACTATCTTCAGCTTGCTAGAGATGATAAAACAATTTCCTGGACATGTCTTTCAATCCTGGAAAGATTAATAATTAAATATAAGGAAGATAAAAGTAAATAAACTCATGGATTTAATTAACTAATGATAAAATTAGGGATATGATTTTAATCATTGGAACAACATGCATATATTTGGCATTGCAATGCCTGTAATGTTTAATAACAATTGTCATTCTAAATATTCTGTAAGACTGGTCTTGGGATTCCAATTTTAAAATGTCTAGTTAAGTAAACGACCCGAAGTTGTTAGTGCAAGTTAAATGGTCTCACAGTATCTTGACAATGTTTTAAAGAATACTCGCATGGTTAAAAAGAACTCCCAACTCCCTACACCTAAATTATTTTATTTATTAGATGTATAAAGATTCGTTTAAATTTTGAAAAAGTTTTGCTTTTAGTGTCAATATTTGAAATATTTAAAAACAAAATTGAATATATATCTGAAAACACAATTTAAAGTATCTGAAGGACTATAATTACTGTTATAAATGAAATGAATAGAATGAGATTTTGAGCTGAATTTAAACCTGGGCTAAAGGATTTTTCATGATGTGTCACTTTAATAAAACAATGGTAATTTATCTCCCAAATAACTGCAGACAGTCGTTTTATGTATATAAAAGTTTCTTTTAGAAAAAAATCACATTGCTGAAAAGACGCATTTGATAAATATTAGTTTCTTTCCATCTCTAGGTCCTATCACACTATCAAGCTTTGACTGTTTCATATTAAAATTGTTTCATATTATTTAGTAACTAGATGGATAAATGATCAATAACTACAAAAATTCATGAACAGTAAAAATAACATAAATTTTAAAATTAGTTTCCTACACAGAGACTGTGTCTATCAAGATTAGGTTTACAGCTTCAATATATAATTAAATTAATTAATATAAACTGACATTAAAAATTCTTTTCTCTACTGACCATGATGTGAAGTGTAGTTCTGAAGTTAGCTGATTTTGCCTTCTGTATGGCATGCAAAAGAGATTGGAATGTTAAGCTTGCTGCCATGCCAGGGAGAGCCGAGACGGGATGAAGTTTTCTGTAAGGAGACCGCAGGCTGGGGGCCAAGGGAATAATCTCATATTCAATTTTAATTTACCTGCACCATGCTAAAATTCCCCTGAAATACACCCAAAAACTTAGGACAATATTATATCACATCACGATCTTTTATTAATAGTGAACTAGAAAACTGAGAGAAAATTCTATTTTTCAAATAAAGCAGAGAGAAAATATAAGGCTGCAGATATGCAGATATCCCAATGGGATCCTGGGAAAATCCTGAGAAAACCATCAGAAATTCTGAGAGGTCACTGAGATCATAGACATTATATGGCATCAGAAGTCAAATTACATATTTGTGCCTTAAAAAATTAGTAACCCCAGAGAGCTGGATATCTTAAGAACATTTCATTATAGGAACATCCTCACGCAAGCCCAAACATCCAGCTTTAAAAGTGGAATATTTAAATCCTAGGAATATCCATCTTGAAGATAGTGCTGGCATATTAGACCTAGAGATGGAGATAAGAATCATAATACTGAGCTCAAGTCCTGGATTTTTCTAATTATGTGACCTGGGACAAATCTCTGAGCCTCTGCTTCTTTTACTATGAACATTTATCATAATAGCTGACAACATGTCAGCTGCTGTTCTAAGAGCGTTACATGTTCAACTCAACTGACCTTTACAATAACCTCATGGTAAGTTCCATCATTACAACCCTTTATGGTTTCAGGAAACTCGGGTACAGAGATATTAAGTAACTGGCCTGAAGTCACGCATTGTAGAGACTGGATTTGAACTCAGGAAGTTTGGTTCCAACCACATGGAAATTACTCCCTGCTCACCTTGTTGTGAAGATTCATTTATTCTTTACCTCAAACCTTTGCTGAGTTCCTGAGACATGAATGATATATTTTACAAAGGTTAGCATGATTCTATCCTGATCTCAAAAAGCATGTCATTCCAGAGGAGAAAGGTCTTCTGACACACACCTTATACACAGATGACATGTTTTATTGGGAATATACTGTGTAATTTATGGATTCTGGTGTCAAGGAAAACAGGTATTATTAACATATTTATAAATTTTCAAATAATTATGTTTTAATGGTTCCTCTCATCATTTTACATAGTTTAGAGCAACATTCTGTTTATTTATTCGAAAAAATATGTAAAGCAGCTTTAATCAAAATAAATAGTTTGGAACTAAAAGCTATTTGAACAAGTGGTGGAGCACATTATTTGGAAAATTACTTCTTACAGTTCAATTTCCTGGTATATGCCCTGTCTATTTCCTAACATATTTTGAGATAGTTAAAATACTATATAATGTTACCAAATTTTATAACTGACTTTAATAGATTTCTAAGAATTTGTATTTATATTCAAACATAAATTCTGGTTTGTCTTTACCACAACTGGTTTTGATGTTTTGAGTGAATTGGCTGGTTTGTATTTCTAAGGAAATGCCCAGTCTGTTAGGCGGCAGAGGGGAATGCTTCCAACCTACTCTGGTGGTTTCTAGCGGGAAGGGCTTTCACTGTGCACTGGGCACTTGCTCTACTCTTACTTCTCTCCAGGGGTGAAGTTACCTGATGGTGATCTGAGCGGAGAACTGGCATAGAGCCCACACTCTGTTGGCCCCAAGGGTAAATGCTCTAATCTATTCGTCCAAGCCCAGAGTACTATAAGGGCAGATTCTCATGTCGGTTTCCAGCACCAGCTGGGATTAGATGGGAAACTTTGCCTATATCTGGCCATAAGTATTAGAGAGCCCGTTTTTGCCACCGTCCTCCAACCTAATTGTGCTCAGTAATAAAGCTTCCATTTCAATCTCTAGCTGCCTATTTCTCTGTTCTCTCAATAGAATCAGAATTTAAGCAGACAAGTAGAAGTGCAATGTATTCCCCTCTTCAAAACTTACCAGTCTAGTCAATAATGCTGCCTCCGTGGAGATTAAACTTCAAAGTTTTCAGTATACTTATGTATGGACATCTATACATATGTCATATACATATATGTACATGTGTAAAATATGAAGTTGTGATGTGGAATACCAACGAACTGTCTAAAACATTTACAATACTACAAATTCGGCTACCTATCAGAACAAAATGATGAAAAGAGTCCCTACTATCAAGAATCTAATAATTCATCAGCAATGACAATATTTATGTAATGGTATTACATACAAGATGAAATGTGTGATGATAGACAAGATTACCTACAAGATGAAGTGTATGATGAAATGTATGATGAATGTCCACCTAAGATGTCCGTGTACTAACTCCAGAACCTGTGAATATGTTAGGCTACACAGCCAAGGAGAACTATGGTATCAGACAGAATTAATGCTGCTAATCAGCTGACTTTGAGATGGGGAGATTACTCTGGATTATGTGGGTGGGCCCAATGTAATCATAAGGATCCTTCAAAGTGGAAGAGGCTGACAGAGGAGGGAGAATTAGAGAGACAGCAGTGTGAGAATGACGTGGCCATCATGAAGAAATGGGGCTATGAGCCAAAGAATATGGGTGGCCTCTAGAAGCTTGAAAAGGCAAAGAAAAAGACTTTCCCCTAGAGACTCTAGGAAGAAACAAAGACCTAGAAACACCCTTATTTTAGCTCTGTGCGACCATGTCAGTCTTCTGACCTCTATAACTGACGGATGATAAATTTGTGTGGCTTCAAGTCACCAAGTTTACGATGACTTGTTACCACAGCAATAATAGCCTCATACACATGTGTTTGGTCAAAATTCTATGAAACACAGAAAAGGAAATACCTAGCTCTGCTTGGATGCTTAATGAATATTGGCCAGAATCAAAAGACATTCATGAGCAGAAATTTCCTATCATTTTAAGGTATGATTTTATTCAGATTTCCACAATTATAAGCCTCATTTCTCATTATATATTAAAAGATTTAAATTCAAGTGGTAACAATTTATAGATGGGTAATTTGTGTCACTCATGTATCCTCTGGTTTTCTACATGAGATGATTTTATGTGTAAACTACATGAAAATAAAAGCAATTTGGGCACATCTTTAAAAAAATGTTTAAATAAACATTATGATTTAGCAAACTCTGCCAAGAACTGTCAAAAGAAGCAAGAAACATGAACACTTTTTAATACCAGATGCGAAGCAGTTTCTCCTAGCGTGAAGTCAAAATACATTAGTGACTGTGCCCTGGGGATTATCTCTGTAAAGTGCAGAGACAGACTGAGGAAGTTAATGATGTGTTTGTGTGAGAGTCAACCTAAATGTCTGCATATAAAATACTGGAATAATATTTTCTCGCCGATAGTCACATTTTCAAATTTGGTAAGGTAATATAGTTAGGAGAGCAAATTGTACTTTCAAATCTCCTGTTCAGCACTGCCAACTGATCAGGGCACCAAGTCCAGTTTTGCCCCGTACCATAATGTTTGAATTGTTTACATCATCTATATACTTCCATGCCTAGAAGGAAACACACACACTTCATTCAATGAATCTCGATTTTACACATTTGTGAAAAATTATCACCAAACACAAACAGAATATTTTGAATTTTATTTTCCCATTAAGGAGCTACACTAGAAAAAGACAAAATCCATTTCTTTTATCAACGTGTAACTTTAATTAAATTTCCAAGAGTAATGGTTGGAATTCACTACCATCAAGGACTGAAAGTAAATTTTAAAAATAAAAAAATCACTTGATGTTAAATAACAGTGAATTCCATGAGCTTACTGAATTTACTTCAAATTCCGTCTTCCAGTCCAGTCAGCCCACCTCTCCCTGACACTGGCCTCTCCGCTATAAGTGCTAGGAAATCAACAGACTGAGGTTGGATAGACGTTGACCTCTATGAGGGTTAGTGTCATCTACCTGATCTAACTTACATAAATCAACAAACAAAATGCAAGCTCATCTGTCACATTAAAAACGCGATCCACATACACAGAATTGATTCAAAACGTGCATACAGGAGTTTCGTATGGGGATTACTACCTCACTTGTAACATTTGGTTAAAGTTGGAGAGCAACAAAAAGTTACAACTGTAATAATATTTCCTATATTAAATACCTATGGGCACAATTTCAATGAAAAATGTATATAGTCTTTGCAGTCCTTTTTTCCTATTGTCTATTTGATCTGATTATTGAAAAGTGATTTTATGTCTGTTGAGTCTAATCATAAAATGGTTCCTGTTTTATCTTTTGTATTCATTTTTCTAGCAATTTTATTTTTTACGTTTCATTTTTTATTGTATTTTACAAAAGCATAGATCACTGACAACTGGAAATTAAAAAGCAAAACTGTCCCTAACCACAGATGGTTTGAGAAACACTGCTATAACATTTGCCCTATGTTAAAGATAAGGAAAAGAAGGCAAAGGAAGATTAATAGTTTTTCACAGAAAAATCAAGGTGTATGGTAGCTAGATGCCCAAAGAATGTTAATAAATATCAAACTACAAAGTGGAGTAGTCCCTAGCAAAGTCACATAGTGTGGTGGTTCTTAGACTTGTCTTGTTAAAAATTTAATTTATAACCAGGAGGAAGACAGACAAAGGGCATGGCTTTAAGATTTGTAGATGGCAGCAAGCTGGGAGTGATAACTAAAGCAACAGAAACAAAATCAAGATTAAAAAATGGTTGTGACCATCTGGTATGCCTTGTAGAAACCTAGACAAAAATTTACAGAAATTGAACAGAAGTCTGGTACCTTTCAAAACGCAGTGGTATAATTTCAGAAAACAGGAAGCTTCTTTTGTAGTAGTTCCTTTAAAAAACCTTGGAGACTTTAATTGGATATATATACACATTGTGATTAGGAGGATGAGTTCCCTAAAAATTCTAACACAGAAAGACACCTGGTTTGCAAAATAGAAAGTTAACACAGATTGTTATATTCTACCACTCTCCTGGCTCAAAGGGCAATTTCAAACTATATTTTTATTTCTGCCTTCGTCACATGTAGAGGCTATTTCTTCCCGTCAGGGTCAGTTCTGTTTGTCCAAGGCCTTAGGTGTGTCCCAGACCTTCAGTGGTGCATTGTCCAATCAGGAAGGGCCATGGGATTCCAGGTGCGAGGCAGAGCCTGGCGGCAAGTTCTTGGCACAGACGAGAGTGTGTCTCTGCAAACATGATGCTCCACCGCTGCGAGGCTGGCTCTGCGGCTCAGCTGCTCTCCAGCAGGAGAGCGAGAAGACGGCTTATTGCCAGATTGGCTTCCCCATCTTTCCCTAGTGGTGTGAATGAAAGTCTGCCTTTACCCACCAAGGAGCTCAGTCCCTCCATTCTTTTCTCTTGGCTTCTCCCCCTATTCTCTTTTCCTTCCCCTTTCCGTTAGAAACAAAACAAAAAACAACACGAAGCACATTCCACAGAGGTATACAGCAGTGGGAGGGAACGTTTGAAAGGGAGGGGCAGCGGGTAAACCCTCGCAACAGAATGCTCCATATCTCGGCTTCTCAATTTTAAACGAAAATTTTTAAAGAAAAAAGGTTTCATGATTATATTAATATTAATAATAATTTCACTATTAAAACATCCGTCTATATTATGTAACAGTACGTGACATTTACTTCCTTTCTGAACGGGGCTTTGAAGAAACGTGGAGTGTGCAGCAGGCAACTCCAAGTAATGGCCTCTTCCATGTTTCCATTTCCACATTTCTCAAATGAGGATAATGATTGTAGCACATTCCCTTTGTATCTCCAGACAATTGGCTTAATTTGGATAGAGCTGTCCGAGGGCCCTAAATTAATCTCTACCTCAAAGTGAGTCCCAGTAAATTTGGAGAGCCTCAGACGGTGGCTTCATCTGTGCTCATTACTCATCCCTCAGTTCTGCCTGCTGGTGCTACGTCTGCTGCCGACCACCCGGGGGCATCGCCTCTGCGGTAGGGACACCGGGAGGCCCACGTCCTCCTCTGGTAGAGCACACGGCTACTACATCTGGAACACGGGCAGGCCCCCTTGGTCCCCAGTGCATGACGGACGCCTGGATGGAATTTTAACAAGACTGTAGTGAACGCCTGTGGGAAACGGAAGCGAAGCCAGCCTCAGAGTCTCCGAGCTCCCTTAGAGCCACCTGACCTTAAGCGACACGACTCCTCCTTTCTGCTTAGGGAGTGTTCGGACATCTCCAAAGCCACATTACGGCCCAAGAGAATGAGGAAGGCGTTTCTACAACCTGAAGTGACCCAGGATTAACCTTGTCCCAGGATGATGAAAAATGCAAAGCAGTTCCTCCAGCAGAGAGCTTCGTCATGACACCATGCAGAACGGAGCGGCCCAAGGCCCTGAAACAGCCACGGAGTATCTGACAGAACATCTCTGCCAGGAAGGCCAGCGAAACCCTCACGCGTGCTTTTTACCAGAGACCTAAACTCCACATCACCTACAAAGAACTGTATGAAAACAAGGAGAAATATGTAGAAACGGGCATGTGTAAATGACGTTTTAGAAAAAGAAATTTCTCTATTGGAAATAATTTACAGTGTGATCTCTCTGCTGAAAAAACAACTGTAGGCTTGTTGCAGAGAAGATAACTTCACGGCTAGAAGTTTGTTTTTAAGGGCAATTTTCCTTCATTCAGGGCTCTTTTCAAATTCATGGTAGGTATTTATTTTTACTTTTAAGAAGAAAATACAAAACAGAATAGTTATGAAATTCTGATAATATAACTGTCTGTATGAAATGAGATGTATCTTCAGGGTAAATTCCTAGAATTTGGATTGCTGGATCAAAAGGTTTAAAAAGATAGTTTTGTTAGGAATTTCCAAATTCCCCTCACTAAGGATTTTGCTAATTTGCGTTTCTCCTGGATATGCAGCACTTCACATTTCTTTATACTCTTGCTGGCAGAGTGTATTATTATAGCTCCCAATTTTTGCCATTCTGATAGATACGATGATTTTTGTATGCATGTTTTGATTATGAGGAATTTTGAACATATTTCCTTATGTTCAAATTAGCTTTAAATGTGCTTATGGTAAATTGTTTTTTGTTCATTATTATGAGCATTTTGTCTCTTTTTGTGTCATTTTTGATTTCCTTATTGGGGTATTACTCGTTTGTCAGTGATATAGTGAAATACATTCTTTCCATTTTCCATTGTTTTAAATCTTGTTTTGGTGTTTTTGCTATGCATTTTTTTTTTTTTTTTAGTTTTATGCAGTCAAATGTATCAAATTTTCTTTTATTGCATCTGAATTTTTTCTCCCAGTGGATCAAGAAGGCAGATGCAATAGCATTTTTAATGGTTTCCATTCCTTCTTGAATATACAAGCTTTCATCTGTTTCATTTCTTTTCAACCTAAAAAACATCCTTCAGCATTTCCTATGGCTCCAATGGGTTGATCGCACATTTTCTGAGGTTTTGTTCATAACACAGTGTCTTTGATCCTTTTTTTCTGAGACATCTACTGATTATATATAGAATTCTGGGTTGACCTTTCTTTTTTTCCTTCAGCACTATAAAAATGTTGATCCAATATCCCCTAAACTGTATTATTTTTGAAGTCATGAGTCATTTGAAATATTCTTCCATATATATATAGATGGTGCCATTTTCCTCTCACTGTTTTTAGATGTTCTCTTTATCTTTGATTTACAATATTTCGACTAGGGTGTGTGTAGGCATAGTTTTTTTCATATTTAACCTGCTTTGAAGTTTCCTGCAGGTCATTGAATATAAATTTATATTTTTTAATAAATTTGAGGAAACCAGTTATTCTTCTCATATTTTTTTCTGTCTCATTCTTTCTCTCCTTTCCTTTGGGACTCCAGATATGAGTATGTTATTGCCCTAAATATTACTAATATTCTGTTTAGTTTTTCAACTATTTCTATAGTCTATGTTCAAGTAAGTTCACAGTCTTCTGCAGTCTCCATTCTGCTGTAACAACATCAAGCATTTTTTATTTGTCTTTTTAAATTTCAAATGTTGCATTTTTCAGCTCTGGAATTCACATTTTTTTTGTTTGTTGTTTTATTTATTTATTTTTAGTTTTTATTTCTTGACTGAAATTTTCTAATTTTTACTTATTGCAAAGTGATGTTCCCTTACGTCTTGAAGCATGGTTATAACAGCTGGGATTTTACAATCCTCACTTGCTAATTGCAAAATCTAGATGTTCTCATAATCAGTCTCAAACAGTTATCTTTCATATCGAGATTCATCACATTCCCGTTTTTCTTTATCTATTGTATAAATTTAGATTGTATCCTGTACATGGTGGAAATTATGTTCTGGATAATCTAGATGCTGTTATTTTACCCTAAAGAGACATTTTGTTTAGTTTTTACTAGGCAAATAATTTAGCTGTTCTCAAACTGAAAACTGTCTTTGGAGTAGCAGGTCCAATCTTAGTTCAGTTACTTTATCCGTATGTAGACTGCCAAAACTCTGCCCTTAGCATTTGTGGTTCAGGGATAGGCTACATTTTTAGGCAGAGTTAATGCATAGAATCTGTGCCCCAATTCGTTCCCAATATGTACCCCAATCTGGCCCCCCCCTTTTCCCAGTTTCCTCTTCCACTTTGCAGTGAGGTTTTCTATTGACATTTTTGGTACCCTGTGTGGTGCGGATCTGCCCTCAGGTGAGAAGTCGTGAAGATGAGAGAATCCCTAGTGCCATTCCCTTCCTCCAAGGGTGAACTTCTTTCAAGTTTCTGCTACCTTGGGATTATTCTCCAGTGCCTCCCAGTAGTTGTGTGTGTGTTTGTTCATTTATTATTCATTTTTGTATTTTCTCTTCAGAGCTAACAGCTGCTATCTGTGAGTGGGTTGACTCAGTCAGAGCTCACCTGCTCTCCCCACCAGAAGCGAAACAAGCATGTAAACACTGAGTCATAGAAAGCCTTTTCCTGTACCCAGGCTGAAGACAAGGTTCCAAAGTAATCAGATAATTCTACCTAGAAGAGATTTATCCTAATGCTTTCTCTACTATTCATTTTCTCCAAATTCTCACTACCTTTTTAAAAACACTTTTTTAGAATTTAAAATCTGTGCTTTTACTTTTTTTCCGCAGGTTTATTGAGATACAATTGGCATATACCATTGTGTAAGTTTAAGGTGGATGAGATGAAGATTTGATATATGTATATACTGAAAAATGAGTACCACAATAAGGTTAGTTAATACATCCATCACCTCACATAGTTAACTTTTTTTCTTATGGTGACAACTTTTAAGATCTACTCTCTTAGCAACTTTAAATATAGTATTGTTAACTATCGTCACCATACTGTATGTTAGATTCCCAGGACTTACTGAACTTATAACTGGAAGTTTGTACGCTTTGACCACCTTAGCCCATTCCTTCCACCCCCCGCCATTGGCAACCACCAATCTACTCTCTATGAGTTCAATTTTGTAGATTCCACATATAAGTGAGATCATACAGTATTTAAGTGTCTCTGACTTATTTCTCTTAGAATAATAACCTCACGTTTCATCCACGTTGTCACAAATGTCAGGATCTCCTTCTTTCTCATGGCTGAACAACATTCTATCATACATATATATATGTATATATGTATAATATATGTATAATATAATATGTATAAATGTGTATATATATGTATAATAGAATGTTGAATCTATATATCTATAATAGAACATATATATACATATGCACACACACACGACATGACATTTTCTTTATCTATTCATCTGTTGAACGTTATGTTGGCTCCATGTGCTGGCTATTGTAAATAACTGTGATGAACCTGGAGGTGAAGCAATCTCTTCAAGATAGTGATTTCGTTTTTCTTTGGTTGTATACCCAGAAGTGGAAATACTGGATATTATGATAGTTCTACTTTTTATTTTTTGAGGAACCTCTATATTGTTTCCATAGCAGCTACACCAATTTACATTCCCATCAACAGTGTACAAGAGTTCTCTTTTCTCCACATCTTTGCCAGCACTTTTTATGTCTTGTCTTTCTGATGATACCCATTCTGACAAGTGTGAGGTGATATCTCATTGTGGTTTTGATGTGCATTTCCCCGATGCTTAGTGACGTTGACCACCTTCTCACGTACCTGTTGGCCATCTGCATGTCTTCTTTGGAAAAATATCTATTCAGGTCCTTTGCCCATTTTAAAATCAGATTATTTTTCGCTACTGAGTTGTATGAGTTTCTTACATATTTTGGATACTAACCCTTTATCAAATATATAATTTGTAAATAACTTCTCCCATTCTGTAGGTTGCCTTTTCATTTTGCTGATTGTTTCTTTTGCTGTGCAGAAGCTTTTTACTTCGATGTAGTCCCACTTATTTTTTTCTTTTGTTGCTTGTGCTTTCAGCGTCATATTCAAAATATCACATTCAAGATCAATGTCAAGATTTTTCTCTACATTTTATGTTCTTCTTTGAGGAGTTTTATAGTTTCAGGTATTACATTGAAGTCTCTCATCCATTTCAAGTTAAGTTTGGGGAGTGCTGTAAGATACGAGTCTTGTTTCATTCTTTGGCATGTGAACATCTAGTTTTCCCAGCACCATTTATTAAAGAGACTATCTTCCCCCATTGAGTATCCTTGACTCCCTTGTCAAATAATAGTTGCCCTTATATTCACGGGTTTACTTCCGGGCTCTCAATTCTGTTCCATTGTCTATGTATCTGTTTTTACACCAGTAATATTGTTTTCATTACTACAGCTTTGTAATATAGTTTGAAATATGGAAGTGTCAGGCCTCCAGCTTTGTTTTTCTTTCTCAAGATTGCTTTGACTATTCAGGGTCTTTTGTGGTTGTATATGAATTTTAGGATTTTTTTTCTATTTCTGTGAAAGATGCCATTGGGATTCTGAAGGGGATTGCATGGAATCCATAAATGGCTTTGGGTATAATGGATATTTTAACAATATTAATTCTTCCAATCTATGAACATGATAAATCCTACCATTTGAGTCTTCTTCAATTTCTTTCATAAGCATTATAGTTTTCAGCGTTCAGATCTTTTACCTCCTTAGTTAAATTTATCCCTAAGTATTTTATTGTTTTAGATGCTATGGTGAGGGGTTGTTTTCTTTACTTCTTTTTCAGATATTTTATTCTTAATGTATAGAAATGCAACTGACTTCTATATGTTGATTTTGAATCCTGCAACTTTACTGAATTTGTTATTTCCAACAGTTTTTTTTGCTAGAGTCTTTATGATTTTCTATGTAAAAGATCATGTCATCTGCAAACAGAGATAATTTTATTTCTTATTTTCTAATTGGGATGCCTTTTTTTTTTTCTTTTTCTTTCTTTCTTTTTTTTTTTTTTTTGGTGAGGAAGATTGGCCCTGAGCTAACATCTGTTGCCAATCTTCCTCTTTTCGTTTGAGGAAGATTATCACAGAGCTAACAATCTGTGCCAATCTTCCTCTATTTTGTATGTGGCATGCCACCATAGATGGCTTGATGAGCAGTGTGTAGGTCCACACCCAGGATCCAGGCCCAAGGACCCTGGGCCACAGAGTGGAGTACACAAACTTAACCACTACACCACTGAGCCAGCCCCACTTTTTATTTATTTTTAATGGCTTATTGCTTCTAATTAATACTATGATGAATAGGAGTAATGAGAGTGGGCACCCTTGTCTTATTCCTGATCTTAGAAGAAAAGCTTTTAATTTTTCCACATTGAGTATGATGTTAGCTGTGGGCTTGTCATATATAGACTTTCTTATGTTGATGTACCTTCCTTCTATACCCAGTTTGTTTAGAGTTTTATCAAGAAAGGAATTGAATTTTGTCACTTGCTTTTTCTGCATCTATTGAGGTTATCATATTTTTATCCCTCATTTTATTAATGTGGTATATCACATTTATTGACTTTCATATGTTAAATGAGCCTTGCTTCTCAGGATGAATCCCAGTTGACCATGGTGTATGATTCTTGTAACGGGCTGTTGAATTTGGTTTGCCAGCATTTTGTTGAGAATTTTTGCATCTATATTCATCAGGGATATTGGCCTGTAGTTTTCTTTTCTTGTAATGTTCTTATCTGGCTTTGGTAATGCTGGCCTTAAAAAATGAATTTGGGAGTTTTCCCTCCTCTTCTATTTTTCAAAAGAGTTTGAGGATTGGTGTTAATTCTTCTTAGATGTTTGGTAGAATTCACTGGTGAAACTGTTTGGTCCTGGGCTTTTCTTTGTTGAGAGGTTTTGGATTACTGATTTAATCTTTTTACTCATTAGTGGTCTGTTTAGATTTATATTTTTTTCATGATTCAGGCTTAGTATTTTTTATGTTTCCAGAAATGTATCTACTTCTTCCAAATTATTGGCATGTAATTGTTCATAGTAATTTCTTATAATCCTTTGTATTTTTGTTATCAGTTGTCATATCTCCTCTTTCATTTCTGCTTTTATTTATTTGAGTCTTTTCTCTTTTTTTCTTGGTAAGTCTAGCTAGGTTTGTCAATTTTGTTTATCTTTTCTGAGAATGAACTCTTAGTTTTGTTAAATTTTTCTGTTGTTTTCCTATTCTCTGTTTCATTGATTTCTGTACTAATCTTTATTATTTGCTTCCTTCTGCTAAATTTGGGCTTAATTTATTCTTCTTTTTCTAGTTCCTTGAGATGTAATGTTAAGTTGTTTATTTGAGATCTTTCTTTTTTCTTAATGTAAGTATTTACATAACTATAATCTTTCCTCTTAGAACTGCATCCCATAAGTTTTGTATGTTGTGTTCCATTTCCACTTGTCTCAAGATAGTTTTTGAGATCCTTTTTATTTGGCTGGGAAAGATTCACCTTGAGCTAACATCTGTTACCAATCTTCCTCTCTCTTTTTTTTTTGTCCTCCTCAAAGCCCCAGTAAGTAGTTGTATATTCTAATTGTAGGTCCCTCTAGTTCTTCTCTGTGAGCTGCCACCACAGATGGCTACTGACAGACAGGTGGTGTGATTCCACCCCTGGGAACTGAACCCAGGGCGCCAAAGCAGAGCACGCAAAGCTTTAACCAGTGGGCCATCAGGACTGGCTCTTGATATCACTTCTGATTTCTTATTTGATCAATTGATATTTCAGGGGTGTGTTGTTTAATTTTCATGTATTTGTGAATTTTCCAGCTTTCCTCCTGTTACTAGTTCAGCTCTGCAGATGGGCAGAGCCGCAGGCTGGAATCTCCACTCAGGTACTACTGCAAACAGGAATGCAGTCTTCCAAGATCTCAGTGCCGGTTGCTGTAAGCCGCACCCCTCTTCTCTATCTCTATTTGGTCCCCAGTTTTTGAGCCCCACAAGTTCTTCTAGCTATACCCGTGAGCTGAATATCCACCCTGGGCTCTCTGGGCTGTCTTTTCCCACTGGATAACCTGTAGGCTCAGGGTGCCCTCTTGGTGAGGCAATGTTCCAGCACTGGAGACAGGCAACGAGATGAGTTTCCTCTCTTCTCTTACTCTTCTAATGCTGTCCTTCTCAGTCTCTGGTGCCCAGGCGGGTGTGTCAGCCTCACCCCCAGGTTCTGGGATTTTCACAATGGTATCTTATCTACGGATCATTGCTCGTTGTTCTTCTTGTGAGAGGGACTGAAGTTGGCAATGACCTATGTCACCATTTGTTTTGAGGACTGACTTGTAATGCACTGTAGTTGAGGCTTGGGACACAAATCTGGGGGACAGGCTTCCTGTCCTAAGTGGCCTGCTGCCTTGCAGGCGCAAGTTGCCCAGCTGAATTCCGTGATGCAGAGGCTGGAGGCAGCTCTGTCGGCAGAGCCAAAGCTGGAGTCAGAGCCAGAAAGCCTGGTTCTGGCGTTGCAGCTGCCACCACAGGCCACCATATTCTCTCATTAATCTTTAGTACAAAACCAATTTCATTCAATTAAGAAAAAACATGAATATTTCTGCTGGTAGTTGCAAAAATTCAATCTGGTTTTAACAGTTTCATGTTAATATCTAAAAAGTTACATACTACAATGCCTTATAAATATAATATTTCAGTGACTGTAAGAGATATCATAATTACCAATAGCAAGTAAGCTAGGTTCATCGTTATTCATGTTTATTTGGGCAAAATATTATTTGATCAGTAATAATCTGCGCTCAGGAAGGGATGCATACATCATGAAGTCTCTAAATTACTCCATTTGGGAGTTACTTTTACAGTGCTATGAGTGATACAAAGAACTAGGGAACAAAAGTGGCGAAGGTAAGGATGAGACCTGGGATTCATTCTCTTTTGCATTAAGCGTCCCAGTTCTTTACTGAAAGTGAGGGAGTACCGCAAGGATGCTTGTTTCACTGGAGTCTCTTTGAACAGGTATGAATCTCCATGCTGGATGGTCCCTAAAAGCTGTGAATAGTTATCATTAGCATATCAAAAACCTTCCAAAATGTTTGGAAGTCTTTTTTTCTTTTATCTTCAGGTGTTTTCTGGAAAAGGCTGGTAAGGAGTGTATCCTGGGATCCAAGTTTATTTCAAGGTTATTGAAGTAACACAGAAGTGCAGTCAAATGGAAAACTGATAAATAACATCCAGAGGGCACTGCTTGCAAGATAACCCTATAGTTTAAAGAAACTTGAGAAGCGATGATAAAAAAAAAAATAAGTTTAAATCTAGTTTGTTGTCAGTGAGAATAAAAATATATTTTGACAGACAACCAACACTTTTATCCAAGCTTAACTATAAGTTGTAGATTTGTAACCTTCCAATTCACAATGAATATCTATCATTTTGCAGTAGTAAGCTCTCATGTTCAAGAGATATTTAGTCTTTAAAGTACACACATTTGTCGCCCAAAATAAAATCATACAAAATAAAATACATTCAAGACCATTTAGGATACTCATGTGATTTTATTCAATAGGGGTAACTTCCAGGATGTCTTCATGTACCAATTTTGTCCTTAACAATATGCCAGTTGGAGAGATCACTTATGTTACGTAGGCATTATTTTCTGCACAGCCAGACTATGAGATCATAAAGAGTCCTTCCAACTCTAAAATTCTTTCTTTCTACTTAAAGACTGTCCACTATAACTGTTGTCTAGGAAATTGAAAACTCCTAACCAGATAAAGCAGCCTTAAGATATACTAATTAATAAACATACACAAAAGAATATAAATGAAACAGTGAACACACATGTTGTCACCATGCAGATTAAGTAAGTAAATATTATTTTATTTCTGGAAACCCCATGTGCCTCTAAGCAAGTTAGCCTTACAGTTAGCAGCTAAAACTTAGACATACACCTGCATACTTACTCTCCTGAAGAAACAGAAGACACACAGCAGGGCTACCACTGAAGTTAGAACCTCAGAGACGGGGGAAGCACAGAAAAGGAAACCATAGAAGGGCAGGGCCAAATTCCGCGTATAAACTCCAGTCAGATTTCTGACAGAGACAGAAACTAGGATGGCAGGTAACAGACTCCAGGCAATCCAGATAAGGCTAAAAGGACTGAAGACACATGTCAGCCGCTGTTGACAACAAGAGGCAGAGTTTGTGGTTTGAGTTTAGCCAAGTTAACTTTTTATAACAAAAGGTTAAACATCCCTGTAATTTTAATCCTACAACAACAGGAAAGAAAATCTATGTGGAGAATTAATGGACAAATATGTCCTCTATTGGTGAAAGGCATACATTTACAGATTTAAAAAATTCATCAATCTCAGGGAGAATAAATACAAAGTAAACAGCAAGTAGGGGCATCATAATCAACTGTTCACAATCAAGCTTAAAGAGAAAATCTTCAAAGTAGAGAGAGAAAAAGAACACTTTAAAAGCACATGGGAGCAATGATAGGAATGTCTACTGACTTTTCCTCAAAAAAAACAATGGAAGCCAGAAGACAGCATAAGAACATTTCAAAAGCCTAGAATATTTTTCATCCTAGATTTTTGTTTTCAGTGAAAATATTCTTCAAACATTAAAGCAAAATGAATATATTTTCCAATGAGAGGGTGAGTGAGTGCGAGAGAGAGAAAATGCTTTATCAGTAGATTTGTACTAGAAGAAATTTTAAGGAAGTCCTTCAGGCTGAAGGGAAATTAGCAATGATATACATATTATGAGCTAACTTGGCCTAATTGACAATTATAAAATATTTCACCTAACAGAATCAGCATATTCATTCTTTCCAAGTGTGTAGAGTACATTTATCAAGATCAACAATATTTTAGGCATAAAAGACTTTTCATTAAATATAAAAGGACTGAAATCAAACAAAGCATCTCTAACCACAAATGAAAAAAAATAATAAAATAAAAAAATAGAAAGGAAAATTCTAAATATTTGAAAACTAAACATACACTTCTAAAATTCTCACGGTCACATAATGAATAATAAGGAAAGAATCAAAAAAAAAATCTAAAAGCCTGAGAGCACTTAGTCTTAGCCATGTGTGGGTCTGGTGCTGTGTACACCTCTCTTACATGCAACTGACATAGAGCACTCAGAAGTAAACGAGCTATCCATGGAGTGAATTCATCACCATCAGATGCATTCATCACCATACAATCTAACTGGGAAGCTAGGACAGTAGCAGAATCCTCTGCTAAGAATAGAATATGAAACAGTAACTGACAATAGGAATGACAATGGTTGACAACTATATTCTTGACGTACTACTTCCTTTTTCCTCCACAATATCTTAAAATACCACCGCCACACAGTTCATTTTCTAAGTTTGGTGCTGAGTGCTTACTTTGCTTACTTTTGGCCATTGGATGAGCTAAGAATTAGGTTGGGTTCTTCTCTGGCCATTTTCTTTCTCTGTTTCCTGAAATAATCAGGATCAATTTCCTTATTAATCTTTCACTTTATCTAGCCAAAACTGTCATTTCATATAAATGGTCACTGAAGGAAGGGAGAAAAAAACGAAAGGGGAAAAAAGAAGAAAGAAAAGAAGAAAAGAAATGTGTTTCGATTTCTGTAATTTATAAAAAGAAAACTTCACAAAATAAGTCAATTATCTAAGCTCTAAATTACTTCCTCTGACATACATGTTTTGAATTAATGAAATAGACTTACTTGGAACTTAATTTGAACTGGAAGTACTGAATGAAAGACTGTTCACATTTTTTAAGCTTTTAATATTTATTGCCATTTATTATTCATGAAAGTTCTGTGAATAGCAGCAGTGTTTCAAAGCACCTATTTTTAAAATAGAAAATATGCTATTTTTTGGCAAAAAATCCATTTCAACTTATTTTCATAATTTTGAGATTAGTTTTTCATTTGCTTAATAGTCATTTTAACTCAGTTTCTAAATTTTATATTAAATCCTGTGAGAATACTTTACTGATGTTTTTCTTTGACTTTTCAATTTGTTTCTTCTATTATTTTAAAACAATTATTCTAATAATGAATATCACAGATAAGCATAAGGAAAAGAAAAAAAGCACTCATCTGAAATTTCAATACACAGTGATAACCACTGTTAACATTTGACCCATAATAATCCAGAACTCTGTGTGTGTGTACGAAATATAAGAGTATAGATAATTCACACATATAAACATAAGACTGAACCATCTGAAACTACTGATATCTGATTGTTAAACATAAGACTGAACCATCTGAAACTACTGATATCTGATTGTTGTCAGCCTATTAAAACAGCCATTTGACACACTTCAGCCTAAGAGATAGATATAACTTTTAACCAATATCAAAATGAGATAATTTCACAATTGTTTTGTAATCAATTAATTAAAAAATTGTCACAAGGATTTTTTTAATAAGCTACTACACATCTTCAATGATTTTTTGGCACCTTCAGCAAGTTTTCATGTCTTGATATTATAAATGATGCTCTTTTCCCCCGAGTTTTATTCATTTTTACATCGAGAGCAGATCTTTCTAGAGCCGTGGTATTACACTGGGATTCAGGCTTCTTGGATACCCAGTCACTTCAGCTCCCAAGTCCCAAGGTGACTGCAGTCATGTCTGACCCACTCCTTCCATCTCGGTTTGTTTCCCATCTTGGAGGACACATTATATATACATCTTTCCACATTTTTTCTTTTTTGTTTTCCTATGAGATAAGATGCTTGAAATGGAAATTCTGGGTCAGAAGGCAAGCTTTAGTATGGGAAGAGGGGATCTTTCAAATATCTGGCAAATAGAAAATTTATTTTAATGAAGAATATACACTTATATTCCCAAAGCAATAGCCAATAATTTACTTTTCACTATAGCCACCAAAATCGATTTTCTTTTTCTTGGCATTTACCAATACTGATTTCTTCTTGATTTCAATGTATGTAATTAATAATGAGATTGATGGTGTTTCTATTTCTTGAACAACTGTATTTTTTGACTTTCTGAATTCCTCTTTATGCACGTAGAAGCTGCTTTGTACTCCCATACTGCATAAACCATGAAATATACAAAAGAAACATAATTTTAACATAACCTCAGTGTTAACACAAGTTGCTGCCTAATGGCTTGAGAAAAGGAATCTTTTTTGGATTGAGAAAAGTTAACTCCTTTACCTATGGCTTGGGACACCAAGATGGTCACTGTGATAACTGTTGATTTGTTTATGGAAGGTGCCCAGGACATTTGTGAAAGTGAAGTGACCTGTAACCAATCCCTCTTTTTCAAAACTTGAAAGTAGAGAGGCTTTGAAAGTTGGTTCAGCATGACGTCAAAAACAATTATGTGTGCAAGAAAGGACAACACAAGTGCTTGGTTTTTGGAGGGGGGGTTGGGCAGGGGATGGGTTATTGCTACATAATATGTACCTAATGTAGACAGCTTTTCTAGACCTAGTAACAATGTTCCAGTAGGTTGTGCTTTTGAGAATGAAATTAAGCAAAAAAAAAAAAAAAAAGACAAACTAAAACGAACTGGCCTTTTGTGCATGAGTCACCAATGTGAACTGCGCAGCAACAGTATAAGCCTGAGATTCTAGCCCCTGTAGACAAGTGCCATTTGTTGAGCTGGGCAGAACCACACATCTATAGTGACACTTTATCCTGGTGAGAAGCAGTGAAAGTTCTGGTCACACGGGGTTATAGCTCTTTCTCCGTTTTATGTCTGCAAGTAGTCCTGAAACCTTTTGATTAAATCCCAAGGATTTTATAACGTTTTTTGCTGTATTTCTTTTTTTCCCCATTTATTTAGTAGTAGGAGGACAGCCCTTAAAGAGAAATAACTTGGAGTTTAAGATATGAATTGTAAAATAAAAGGAAAGCAACAGTATTTGTAGTTTGAATTGGTGAGACATTATGTTTTATGCATGTTTATCACTTTTAACTTCTCTCTTTTGAAGTTGTAATATTCATTTTTTTACTTACAGACATAAAATGTTTTCTACATTACAGATATTAAATCTTTAGTTGTTTATAGTGAAATCGTGTTTTCTAATTTGGTGCTCTTTTTAAATGCTGTTATTGTGGGGTTTGTTGTTTTGTTTTGACATCGAGAAGAGTATAAAATACGCATGCAAATCTCTCAATCTTTTCTTATCCGGTTTCTGGCTTTGCTATAATGATTACTTAGTCCCACCTTCTTTACCCTCAATATTATAAGAGCAATCATTTCCTCACTGTAATTTGAACTGTCTGATTTATATCATTAATCCATTTGAAACCTATTTTATGGTATTAAGGAAAAAATAAGCTTGGTTGGTATCATGTATGTCTCTCCCTCTAATTAATGAATTTGAGATTCTAAAAATAGCCACTTCAGAAAGTCATGCTTACCCACTGAAGGGTAAAGTTGAACTACATCTAAAGAAATTAGCAATGAGGTCAATATTTGTAGTTAGAACTAATATTCCTGAGTCTATATGTACCTTCTTAATCGAGACTTGGGTTACAGTTTGATCCCAGTTCAGATCACTTTATCTATTCATCATCTTTATAAACCTGAAAGTGAAAGGACGGGAAGTAAAATGCCAATAGTAGGTATTTCTCATGGGTGGATTTTTGAGTGCTCTTCATATTTTTTCTGTTTTCAAAACTTTCTTCAAATAATACACATAAGTTTAAAATCAGAAATCCCCTCTCCCTCACAATACTTTATTGAGAGTATACAATATCACTCTTAAAAAGTGTTGAAAATGAAGGAAAGAATAAGGACAAAAACTTCTGCAATAATTGAAAGACAGAGGCAGACAAAATAATTCTGGTTGTTAAAGTAAGGCAGAGAGTGCTCAGGTACAGATGGGGGAGTAGATGTGGAAGCTATTTTTCACGGCGGAAATACCTGAAAGATCAAAGAGCGAGATTAGAAGGAAAAAGAACTCCAGATACAGTTGATCCTCATTATTTGCAGATCCTCTATTTTTGAATTTGTCTACTCACTAAAATTTATTTGTTCTCCCCAAATCAACAATCATGGCACATGGTTATTTGCAGATATGCACAGAGTGGCACAAAATCAGAGGCCCCCAGCACTCACATACCCAGCTGAGGTTGGGCAAGATGAGGCTGTGCCTTCTTGTCTCAGCTCTCCTACTGTAAGCAAGTGTGCTTTTCAGGGTCGATCGAGTGCCTTACTTTTCACATTCGGGGGGCTTTTCTTGGTGATTTCCCTGTTGGAAATCCTGAAGCATAATGATGAAGTGCTGCCTTGTGTTCCTAGGCATAAGAAGGCTGTGATGTACTTACAGAGGAAATGAGTTGTCGGCCATGAGTTCAATGTTGAAATGAATCATCAATATAAATTAAATAAGATGTCTTTAAACAGAAATATACATAGAAAAGGTTAGGCACTGATCAGTTGACAAAAATGTAGGGAACAGAAACATGAAGGGACCCAGCCGTACACTTTCCCTAGGAGCAATGGTGCAGCACTCACTAGTTCAGTGTTTGCAGCAATTACATAGACCGTGACTACCACAAAAAACAAGAAACAACTGTAAGTGATTGGAATGTTATCTGCCTAATGCAGCAGATCTCAATCCGGGCCACACAACAGAATCCCCTGGAGAGAGAGCATTTTTAAAAATGCAGATACCTCGGACCACCCCAGGCCAAGGAGAAAGGAACCTGGGGAAGCTAATGCCTCTGCACTGCTGTTTTTAAATCTCTTGAGGTAATTCCAGAAATTTTTCTTTTCTACCAAAATTATAGCTCAGAAACGTGGAAGCTGTTGGATGGGAGGCTCTTTTTGGAAAGATCTTTTAAAATGAGTACATCAGCTGGGATGCTTGTCTTTCCTTTTTCCTGCTTCCTGGGATGCAGTAATGGTGGATGAGCCCTCCTAGCTGTCTTGGCTCATGAGGCAATCTTAGAAATGGCAAGCACATGCTGAGAATGATGGAGAAACATGCTAAGGGTGGAAGGAGCCGTGTCCCTTATCACGGGGGAGCTACACTGACAAGTCCTCGTATTATGTATCTCTGCACCTCTCTCATATGGGAGGTAGAGAAATCGTTATGTAGTAAGCCACTGTTGTCTGTTAGCTGTAGCCAAACTAAATCCTCAACCTTCCACCTCTAATCCTCACAGCCTCCTAACCGTTACCTGCCTTGAGACCATTATAACTAATTTCATTATGCCCTTAATACCTGTTTACTGCTAGTCACCCCAAGAATCCCAAGACTATGACATTATTCTGTTGTCCACACTCTAAAACCAAATGACACTGTTCCAAGCTATTTCTGACCCTTCTCTGACTCCTGAAACCCTTGCACTGTGCCCCTGGGACGTCAGCCAGCAAAATCCCTTACAGCCTCAATCTCTTCTCTGCACATTCCTTTTCCTCGCTTGTTCCTGCTGCAAGTTGGCTCACACCAGAGGACATTTATTCCTTTGAGCTTCATTCAAGCACTGGCTGTGCTCTCTTCTACTCTCCTCCTGCCTGGTTCTGAAGGTGGAGCAGGTGTCCTTTGGCTTCTTTTTCACCTTCTAGATAATTATTATTCCTCCTCCCAAAAAGCACGCAGTGCTGAGTCTCTGGTCATTAGACTATGCCATTCATTCATTATCCTGCCTGGCATAGTCCTTCTCCAACTCCACCCCATTCCATAACTTTTCATCTCCCGGCTCACTGTTACCCTCTCAACACTTCTCCTGTTATTATTATTTGTAATTTCAATATCCATCAAATGTCCTAGTCTGCTTGCAACAATTCCAGAATTAACATATAGTTTAAGAAATTATTTTCAATGTTCTTTTAATCTCATAATTATACCAGGTTGGTGACATATTTTTTGATCACCTTACACATAGATGTTCCTTCCAAATCTCTGGGCTCTTAGTTCCTGGATGTTCTCATCTCAAATAATCAGATGTCTTTATTCCTTCACTCCTTCTGTCATACTCGAGACCAGTGACTCTCAGTCTGTGCTCCGTGGATCCCTGGGGTCCTTGAGACACTTTCAGACGGTGAGGGAAAACTCACTTTTATAATAATATAAAGAAATTATTTCTCTTTTTAACTCTCAGTTTTTCACAAGTCTACAGTGGAGTTTTCCAGAGCTAATCACATCATGTGATCCAGAAGCACATACGCAAATCCAGCTGTCTTCTAATAAGCCAAACATTCAAGAGATTTGTAAAAACATAAAACAATGACATTCTTCTCACTATTTTTTTTCTTTTGGAAAATATAGTAATTTTTATCAAAGAATTTTGATATCATATATCATGCTATCATGGGTTTACTGCTGTTATTTTTAAATAAACCTATAAATGAATATTAAAAAAATCCTCAGTTCTAATTTTGAGTATGTTAAATATTTATATAAAACAGAGTTTTGTGAGCACTCAATTTTTAAGAGTGCAAAGCATTTTCAAGCAAAAAAAGTTTTAGAACCACTGCCCTAGATTTTGTTATTAGCAATAATGTCAATGCCTCGATAATCTCAGTTTCAAGGATCCCACTCTTAGAGCATTGGGTCCGATCTTACCAGCTAGAGCTCCACTCCAACAGTCTCTCACGCCAGCAGAATCTAAAATCCTTTGCAACTATGTCTCCTAAGTCTCATTTCCTCATAAGCCTCTTTACTCTGCAATCCGTCCCCCGCATACAACCTCATCTCATATTCTCTTCCCCTGTCATCTCACAATGCAACAACCACAATCTGGTCAATCCAGCTTTCCATTTTTCCACACTTCGTTGTGTGCAGCTGAACCAAGCCGGGAGAAACCGAGTCTCTTACTTTAAATGCAGAGTCATGACGATCAAGGGGACCCTGTAGACTCTTTCTACAATTTCTCCTTCTACCCCTTTCTGCCCTCATTCTCCTAGATGAAAATTTCATACCCTCTTTTCTCTCCTCTAACTTCCAACACCCTCTTCATCCATATTTATTCTCAGCTGTTAACCTTGCTACCTATTTCACAAAGAAGGCAGAAGCAGCCAAAGAATCAGTAGAATAATATATTCAAACTGCTGTTAACCCAGGACTGCATGTACAGCAAACTTATTTTGCAAGAATGAACGTCAAAAAAGACATATTTCAGGCAAACAAAAATTGAGAAAACATTAAGATATACCGAAAATAGGAAAAAAAAAAAAACAGACAGACACAGAAGAAAGGCTTGAACAGCTTGATGGGCTAGAAAGGACAAAAAAAAAAGTAAACATATGCATAAATATAAAGAAAAATTGGGTGTAGAAAACAGTAATCTTCAGTTTTAATTTTTCCATACTGTCTCAAAATAAGAGAAACAGGATGCATTGCTTCTAAATCAGTAAAAGAGAGGGAGGAACAATCAATTAAAAATAAATCAAGAAGGGAGAAAATTTAAAAGAAATATAATAGAGATATAAAGTACATACTAATTATTATAAACAAATCTGAACACTTCAATAATCACAATGAATATAAATAGATTAAAGACTTCAGATAATAAAAGACAATGATTCTTAGGCTATGAATAAAAATTCACTATATTCTACTTATAAGAAGTATTCGAAAAAATAAGGCCGCAAAATGTTTGAAAATATCAAGATGAAAAATTACATGCCAGGCTAGTATAAAACAAGAGAAACATTTATGTTATCGAGTATCATAAAAAAAATTCTGTAAGCCAAAAGCAATGCCAGAAATAAAGAGCCTTTACTACATAAAGGCTCAATTCATAAAATTTACAACAAACACTAGATTATATGCACCTAATAATGTGCATATGCATCTAATGACATATACCTTTTATAGTAATTGAAAGATTAGAAAAAACTCATATGGATACACGTTTTGAATATGAAAATTGTCAAGCTAGATACTGCAGGCATTTTTAGAACATCATACGCAAACAGTGAAGAGTATCCATTATTTTACATGACACATGCAGCATTTACGAAAATTTACCAGATACCAGTCCATATCCAGGCAGAGAGACGTACATTTCACAAAATGGGTGCCACACAGTCCATAGTTTCTGACTGCAATGTACTGAAGATAAAAAGTGACAAGAGATCACTTAGAGAAACCCTCTGAAGACAAGAATTAATACTCATGGTTGTATATGAGATCACACTGGAATTCAGAAAATACTTATAAGGGATAATGGAAAAACTACTTATTAAAATGTCTGGACACAAGCAATATGGTTTCAGAGGTAAATCAATTACCTTAAATTAACACGGTAAAAATAATAATATTTTTAAATGAGAATGAAAAACAAAACAAAGTAGCTCTTGACATCCAGGAGCTGGCCTGTCATCATTAGCCAGGCCTGGTGTCCTCCTGTTGAACATAAGTAATTTCAAAAGACAAAGCAACCCTGTGATTATAATGGATCAAGACAAAAACAAGACCACTCTGTAATCATGTCTTTCACAAAAAAATACATAAACACCTTCCAAACCATAGAATACTACACATTGCTCTCTCCCAGCTAAGAGAAGTGATGGCTACTTCTTTACCAATTACAGCTTCAGCCTCTCTCTACTCTTCCCTCCTACTAGATAAGACTTATTCAGATATCCAATCATAGAATTACCCCCACTTCCTGACAGCAGCTAATTCAGAGCAAAGTTGTACTATTTAAATTCCTCTTACTGTAACAGCCAATAAATCCAGTTTGTTCCTGGTAGTTTTTGGCTGGCGGACATTGACAAAAAAATAATGGGGTATATAATTAAAGATACAAAACACAACAACAGCAAATTAGAGAAAATAAATAAAATAGAATGAAGGAAATATATAAGATCAGGAGCCAAAGTTATACAATAGCAAATAAGCATAAAATAGTAGGCAGGGACAAAAAAAGCTGAAAGTTAGTCTTTGAAAGACTTCTATAAAAGGCGATTTAATTTATGGCCCATTATTTTTTGTCAATGTCTACCAGCCA
Organism: Equus quagga; assembly: GCF_021613505.1. NCBI lineage: Eukaryota > Metazoa > Chordata > Mammalia > Perissodactyla > Equidae > Equus > Equus quagga. Next base: position 10,740,389 of record NC_060275.1, on the reverse strand, counting down.
AAAACCACCAGAAATAAGGCTCACAAACTCAATATTAACGATGAAAAAAAGGCGTAAGGTGTTGTAAAGCAGAACGCATTATGAGCAAGTTTAGGTCAATAAATGTGAGAAATTAAAAGAAAAAGGCAAATCATTTAAAAATATAACTTGCCAAAATAGACTTCAAAATAAATACATGAGCTAAATAAAACAAGCATATAACCATCAAATAAATTGTACATGAAGTTAAAACGTTATCACAAATGAAACACAATGGCCAGTTATTTTACAGATGAGTTCTAATAAACATTCAATCTTACGCAAACTCTTCTAGAGAGTATAAAAACAGAACATCCTTAACTTATTTTATGTGACAAGTATACCGACTTTAAAATTAGACTAGTATGAAAAAATCACAATTACAAATGCTGATATAAATATCTTAAATTAATTATTAACAAACTCAATCCAGCAACGTATACAAATATAATGAATCATTGCCAGGCTGGTTTTATCATAGCAAATCAAGTTTGGTTTAATCTCAAAAGAAAAAAAAATACTTTTACATAATACACCATATTAACAGATAAGATAAAGAAATATAGGACTATTACAATAAATGCAGGAACAGCATTGAATAAATCTCAGCATGCACTGATGATAAAAAGTTACTTATCAAATATTCCAAATAGGAATAGAGGGAATACCACATCCTGATAAGGTCAATCTATGATACAGCATCCATCTGCTCAGTGGTGAAATGAAGAAGCAATCCATTCACATTAGGAACAGTACAACACTCACGATTACCAAATCCATTCAGTACTTTACAAGGAGGCCCTAACAAATGCAGTAAGAATATTAAACAGTTGTAAGATTAGAAGGAAGGAAATATAATTCTCATTAGTTACAGATTACAAAACCACCTACGTATTTTGAAAGAATTTACAGGCAAATTATTAAATTATTAAGAGGATTTAACAAGGTCCCTGATACAATATAAATATACAAAAGTCGATCACATTTTCTATAGACTAGTAACAGAACATATAATTAAAAATAAATATTATCTGCTGTAATAACAATATACAAAGTGCTCAGACTTAAATCTCTCAAAGGATTAACAAGAATTATATAAAAAGAGAGACATATCATGCTCATGAATAGAGACTAATTAATGTAAAGAAGTCAATTCTCCCAAAATTGATGTAATGCACTTACAGTTAGCATGTATTGTTCTTTGTTTGCTTTGAGGAACTGTGCAAACTAATTCTAAAATGCATATGGAAGAACAAAGGCTTAAGAAGGTCTAAGACAAAATGAGGTAAAACAGAAGAAAAGAGATTTGCCTGGCCAGATTTCAAAAAAGACTATATCACAAAAAGACTATAGTATTTAAGACAATGTGGTATTGTCATTGGCGTAAACAAATTTGCCAGAATACAGAGCTCAGAAAGAGACTCACACAAAATATAAGGACCTGATAGGCGGTAGAGACGGCATTGCAGGTTAGTGGGAAAGAAAAGGTTATTCAATCTTTTCAGTCTCGGACAACAGGTTATCCACACAGAAGAAACAACTATCTCAGAATAAATACAATTAATATAAGGCAGATTAAATATTTAAATATAAAAGACAAAATGTGTGGCAGACAGACTCTAAACTGACTCCCAATTCTTACATCTGCTGGTATTCATTCCCTTGTGTAATCCCTTCCCCTTGGGTGGGTGGGACCTGTGACCTGCTTCTAACCACAGTTGATCGGGTGTCACTTCCATGATATGCTACGTTGTTAGCAGTGTCTCTATCGATTGATTCTCTCTCATCCCGGCTTTCTGGAAATAAACTGCCACATAAAGAAGCCCACATGGCAAGTGACTGAGGGTGATCCTCAGCCACCAACCAGAAAAGAACTGAGGCTTTTAGTTCAACAACCCACAAGGAACCAAATCTTGCCAACAACCACAGAACTTGGAAGAGGATGCTTCTCCAGGTGAGTCTCAGGTGAGATCCCAGTCCTAGCCAGCAACTGATTGTAGCTATGCTTATGAAAGACCCTGACCAGAGGACCCAGGTAAGCCCTGCCTGGATTCCCAACCCACAGAAACTCTGAGATAACAAATGTGTGTTAAGTCATTAAGTTTGTGGTAATATTGTTATGCAGCAATAAATAACAAATACAAAAATTAAAATGCTTAGAAGAGAATAGAGGAGAACATTTTTAGTGCCAGGACTTTGGGAAAGATTCTTTAATAAGTTGCAAAAACAAAACCCCATAAATAAAAGGAAAACACTGACATATTCACTTACATTCAAATTAAGAACATCTGTGTGTCAAAATATACCACAAAAGTCATAGTACAAAGACCATGGAAATATAAGCCAAAAACTATTCACAATACACATAACCAAAAAATGGTTAGTATTATTACTATATGGTAAACTTCAATGAATCAATTAAAAAATGAACCCGAGAAAAATGGATTAAAAAACATGAACATAGATTTCATTTCACAAAAGAAACACAAATGGAAAAAATACGGACTACTATATATGTGTGTGTGTGTGCGCACACAGTTGTGTATATGCTATGTGTCATTAATAATCAGAGAACCGCAAATGAAAACAAAAATGTGACACTCTTCTACCCTACCAGACAGGAAAACATTAAAAAGTCTGAAAATGTCAAGGGCAGGAGAAAATCTGGAGCAACAGAAACTTTTCTATAACGGTTAGAATGTCAATTTGTAGAGGCAATCTAGAAAAATAGTAATTTGGCATTGTCTAAAATAGTTGAGGATGTGCTTTCTGCCCTAGATATACATACAAGGAAGGAGGGTCGTTGGGGATGGGTGGGAAGGTTCTGGGTACAAACAAAACACAGTAACAAAATTCTTGTATATGTGCATTACAGAACATATATAAGAATTTTTATATACAATGCTTGAATTTGCAAAAATTAGAAATATTCCCGAAATCCATTGACAGGATAACAGATAGATAATGGTATGTTCAGATAACGGCCTATTCATATAGCGGAACACAACAAGTTGAAAATAAGTGATCTTCACCTACAAATATCAACACGCAGTAGACAGACAAAAGAAAAGCAAGCTGCACAGAATATATGCAGTATGTTAAGGCTTACACAAAGTTGGAAAACATGCAAAAATACACAATATGTTGATAAGGAGAGAGACATATGTGGAGGAGCTATAAAGAAAAGTAAGAGAATAAAACACAAAATTCAGGAAGGATGTTTCCTCTGGGATGGCTGGTGGGAGAGGAGGATGTGACAATGGAAGGTCAGATGGGAGGCTTAACTACTAGTATTAATTGTGCATTTCTTAGAGTGGATGGTAGGTATACTCATGTTCATGTTATTAATATATTTTATATCATACATGCTTTGTACCATATTGTAGACTTTGTGAGTATATGAATTTGAAGTCCCAGCTCTAGCCACAGAAACTTATCAGTATCATAGAGGAGGGCTTCTGATTTCCCAGTTGGGCCAACACATCTCTTCAGTGTCAACATATTGCTGTAACTTATTTTGCATATCCACTGCACCTAGAGTCTGATAAGTGGGGGCAGTAGAGCTGGCATACTCAAAGATCAACACGATAGTGTTTTCTAATTCACATACAGTGAACCACAGCAAAGGAGTGGACAGCAACACGCAAGGGAAAACTAATCACAGAAAAGGAATTCCTCTCTATCAAGAGCATGAACCCTACTATCACAGGTCTATGGCACTTGGTCCCAACGCAGAGGTGCATGTTCTCTTGCACTCCTTGCTGGAAGGCTGAGTTTCTGGCTGGAGGCTCTGGAATTTGCTCCTAGGTCCCAATCTATAGTTGTGAAAGAGAGAAAGCATCCAAACTTACAAAGCACCAACCAGAGGATAATGTACCCCAACACAAAGAATATGTGTGAATGACAAGTGAAATAAAAGCAAAAGTTATTCTATGTAGACTAGGTAATTTTATATTAATATAATCCTTTGTTACGTATGGTGTCAAGGTGAATAATTATTATATATACACATATAAGTGTAATTTAGACATGCTACTTCTGATTGATTTCCACTTATTCCATCCTAGCCAGTGAAGTAAATGCAGTGTTCACACATAGTCTTAGAGACCCCCAACTTTTATGCATATTTCATGATAAATAAGTGGAAAACATTAAAATAGGTAAAACACAATAGTTACAACGTAGAAGATCACAATGACATATCTACTGAATGATGGTATGAACACAAAGTTATGCTTACTCTTATAAAAATGGCATTTGTAACATGGAATGAAATTTCGAGTAATAGCATCATACTTGAATTGAAAAAGTTTTATATCGCAAGAAAAGTCAGAAGTCAATATGATATACTCTGGAAAAACTCAAAACATGGCTCTAGAAATGATGAAGACTGAAACTGAAGTAAGTGCAAGTTTGAATAAAATTTTTCTTGAAATATGAACAGACAAAAGCATTTTCCAATTAATATATTAATTGTATAATTGTGATTTTACATGTTTGTGCAACTCAATTAACACATTAAATAGTAGAATAGACGTCTGGTCTATATGTCTTAACTATGTATGCTCAAGTTATCTGAAAATATTTTTAATATCTTGTCATTGAGAAAATGGTGCATCACATTATACATGGGTTTGCCTTTCCTTGGGGCACATACAATAAAAGGATCAAAGTTAGCATATCTCTGCACTCCCTCTCTCTCTCTGGGTATATATATCCAAGAAGACTAGAGAATTGGAGGTGAACACAAAGAGGAAACAAGTACTGTTCTATTCATTTTCACACGTGGTTTTATTTAATTCTTGCATCAACTTTGAGAATTTCACAGATGGGAAAATGGAGATTTAAAATGAAGAAACTTGCTTAAGACCTCACAGCAGGTCAGTATCTACTGACCTAGGGATTTTTATTATTCTATCTAATTTCAAAGCTCATATCAGATACAAAAATGTTGTAAATATAACATTTTTAATAGAAATCTCCTCTTTTGAATTAAGCCAGGAACTGGGGGGTACAAACAAGACTTGTGAAAAACCCACCAGTGCAGTCTGTTGGTTAGAGAAAACCTTATGCTCTTATGGTAATGGGATTCTGCGAAGTTTTTATGTGTGTATACAAGCATGTACCTTTCTGCTCGTGTTCCACAAATGCGGTATTTTAGATAATCTTATAATGAATGTTGGATAAAAGATAACTGACTGTGTATAATTTCAGTTTATTTTGGTAAATCTACAGAAATAACCACCTGTTCATCAGCACACATAAACCAACTGTTAACTGTGCCATGTTTTGGTTAGCATTGAATTAGCCAGGGCGCTCAGGTTAGTGTTTGAAAATGAGAAGTAAAAACCATCTATTTTGCTTGTGTGGCGTTAATTTTTATTAACTGCATTCTTTATATGCATTTATCTTTTCATGGGTATCTTAGGAAAGCAATTGCACCACTTCTTGGCTGTATTATATGTTCTCATACAGATAAATAAATCCTCCTTCAAAGTTTTGTGAAATATTGCATTAAGGCATCAAATTAAAATGGCTTGATAAGTTATAACAGCCATATTTTAAAATTCCAACAACTTTAAACAAATCTACAACAAAATTAATCTTTTGGAACAAGATAAAGGAATAAATGAATACATAATTAAAACAATAAATAAATAAATACCAATAAAATTGGGATGTAACCTCTCATTGCAGCACAACATGGTTTTAGAACATTATTTGCATTACACAAGGAATAAGATAAGTGTCTTATGCATTTTTCAGAGATAGGTGCCATGTTTTTTTTTTTGTAGGGAAGGATGTGCCAAGCTAATATCTATTGCCAATCTTATTCTTTTTTTTCCTTCTCCCCAGAGCCCCAGTACATGGTTGTATATCTTAATTGTAAGTCCTTTTAGTTCTTCTATGTGAGCCACTGCCACAGCATGGCAACTGACAGGTGGATGGTGTAGTTCTGCAACTGGGGAGCAAACCTGGGCCATGGAAGCAGGGAGAGCACCAAACTTTAACCACCAGGCCAGTAGGGCAGGCTTGAAAGGTGCCAGATTTTAATGCAGGGATTAGAATACATTGCTCATTTACTAAATGAGGAAAGTGACAGTGATGGGAGCTGAGCTGACTTCCAAAAAGAGGAATGGAGAACTTCACGGATGTCAAATGAGCAAGAACATTTGCTTTCTTAAGTCATTAAAAATCTATATATCCTAAGTTTGGAAATAGAGAGAAAGACAACATATGGGAAAACACCACATATCTAGGACATTTGAAAATTTGAGACACGTAGGTGAAATTCAATACCAGTGTTAATATGCTTCAAATAAAAATTACATTTCATCTCAAGAGAGTAAGAGTAATACAGAAATAGTTTAAAGAAATAAAATGGAAAGAGCAATTGCAATGTACTATGAAAAAGATTTGCTCAGATTATAATTTATCCTTTTTTTCCCTAAAGTTTTAACTACATCAGACTTCAAAGAGATTCTTAAATAGCCCATACAATAATTAACACAATTGTCAGAGGAATGATTTTCCTTGTGCACCTTAGTTTCTGTGTTCAGCTTTAGGTTCAGAGTACCTTCCTTCCTTCCTTCCATCCATCCATCCATCCTTCCTTCCTTCCCTCTTTGCTACCTTCCCTTCCTTCCTTCCGGTATTATTTACACGGTAGAGAAAAGAAAAACAGATTGTTTTATTCCTAAAATGATTCTATTTGAATATATTTGACTGCTAGTCACAGATTTGACAAGAATATTCACTTCCCACTTGGTGCAGGCTCCTTTGTGCTAGGAACATCGTGAAATGCAGAGTATGTTTCTTTATAGTCCCCGTTAGACCGTCAGTTCCATGGAGGCAGGGCTCAAGTGTGTTTTATTCACCAGTGCATTCCCAGAATTGATAGCAGTGCCTGGTAATGTGGATGGAGGTACTTAGAGGGGGGAGGGAGAGGAAAAGAAGATGTCCCTGGCCAGGTGGAGTCCACAAGAAACATACCCAGTTATCCTCCTTACTGTTATTCCTGGCAATGATCAGCATGCACACCAGACCACAGTCACACATTCTTTCCTCTTCAGGCATCCCTTGATATTCAACTACAGAGCAAACTTCTTTGTTATAAATGTGCTGGGGTAGTTGAGTGACTGGAAATGGGGAGAGAGCAAGCATGTACTTTTGTTTTGTTCTGTTCTATTTGCACTTGCCTTTTGGAAAGGCTACTTATTAACGGATGTCCTATGACAACTAGTGAGTCAAAGACTAATTAAGGAAAACACAGGTGGTGATCTCTATCCAAATTTTCCAATAACTCCCTCTAACTTGATAAACTACTTCCTTTCCTCATAACCACCATTTCAGAAAGAAACCACATCTACCGCAGAACAGATAACAGTTCTCAGTGCCTTTCCCGGTTATCGCTACCTGGAACGCCCCTCCTCTCCTTCTCTTCTTCATGAATTCCTGGCTAGTTTTAAAGTCTGGAGAGCTTTTAGGGTCTCCAGTAGGGTCTCCAGAGTCTCTCCAAGTCAACTAGCTTTTGTGTCCTTCCTTCATGCTAATCAATACCTTGACAGCAGATACTCAAAAAGTATGGTGAATAAGTGAATTGACACATGAACTGTAAGTCCACTCAAAATTCCTTCACAAAAACATATTCCCTATAGAGGTAATATGGACTTCAAATTTATCTGTAAAATAAGTGTCATGTAGTGCTGTAGTGAGGATTGTAATGAATACACGAAAACCTTATGGTTCAATGTTTAGCACATATTAAATGACTAATTCATGATAGATCCTTAACCTTCTTTAACAAAAGTTTTCACTCCCAGCCCTGTGCATAATCTACTTAGAATGCCTTAAGTAACCTGCAAGAACCTTCTTTTTAGTGATATCATGCTTGAATGAAGATCTTACCAGCGGCAGGAGGGGCAGCTGTAGAGCACTGATGCATAGGACAGGGACGTTCTTACCATTTAATAGGCTGGGATGATGCATGTAGAAGAGTAAAACGGACTGAGTCCAAGTCACAGACAGGACTTGGAATTAAGTTAGGGAAGCAGAGGCAAGGCTTGCCCATCACCAAAGGGTGCAAGACTAGTGGCTGAAATTGTGGGACTGTGTATCAATATTCAACTTATCCTGCATTTCCCAACTTCTGCCTTTCCAGCTCCACACAAAATCCCCACAGTTACTCGAAGACCTAAAGAGGGCTATTAAAAATTATCCCAACCATAGACAAGTTGCATTTTGCTTCTTATTTATTTATTAAAGACTTCTGTTACACATGGAGTTCCAATAAACTAGCTTATGATTTTCAGTCTGTTTTCTTTGCTGCATAACTAGATAGGGGTGAAAGAAAACAAAACAAAAAAATCCCATGGTTGGAAGCCTTAGCTGAACCAATCTTTGGAATTACCATCAATTAAACATGTATGTGTTACTTGGACTAAATAAAACATAAGTTCATATAAATTATAGCTCAAGCATCTACAAATCAATCAGAGATTATAAGAACCTATTGTTTGAAGTTTCTATCATCCTTTGCGCAAAATTTCAGTCATTTTGTTCTTAAAATATTATTTGGATTTTTCTGCCAACATTAAGGGAAATAATGAAACCAGTTGAGTGCTGGAAAAATTAACGTAGCAGCTATTTTTAGATATATTATAGACATACTTTGGTGAAGATTTGAATGAGCAGTAAAATAGCTCACATGTTAAATTCCTTGATAGATCTTAGACTGTCAGGTGCCCTTACCTCTGGAAGTGGTGTTATAACATATTGCCTTCTATTGCAATTTTTTCCTAAATTATCAGTGAATATTTTTCTAATTATGATACGAGCTAATCAAGCTAATCAAACATAGCAACTTCAAAACCATTGTTCATGTTTATTCACTTATAGATAACTGAATGTGATATACTTTATATCAAGAATGGCTAGGATCCTTGATGATGCACCCAAAACTCTGCAGATAAATGATGCTAATCCAAAGTAAGTGACAGAGGAGGGGTGGCATTTCTACAGAAGAGGAATTTTTAAGACATGCTAGTGTGTGTGGGGGGGAGGTTGTTTTGAATGCGGTTGCTGAGGATGGTATGGCAGGTCCTCTGCCACATCTGGGAATTTGACATTCTTGCCAGGTATTCACTAATTCTTCTGTTTGTCTAAAAAGACAGCCAACCAAATGTCTAATATTTGGGGTCTAGGCCTAACGTGCGAATTCTTGTGTCAGATCCTTAAAATTTGTGCCTCTTTGGGTTTCTATAAATTAAACTGAAGCATATTCATAGATTTACCTTCTTTTTCCTGAACAGATTCTCCCATTTCCTATCCTGAAATTTTCATTACAGTAATTTCAAGTCTCTGGTTATAGACTAATTCATCCTAAATGAGTAATTCGCTTTATTTCAAACTTTTGAAAACCAGATTAACTATTACCACTACATTTATTTATGTTACTTTTGTCAGCAAAATTAACACATTCTTTCAAAATTTCGGGATTTATATGCTATTACTTTAATAACAGCTTTTATCCCAATTAAGCCTAAGTTTGGGTAAGTTAATGAAGATAGAGATTGATTTTACAGAGAGGATGTTTTATAAGTGTTTCTTTTAGAAGTGTCACATAGTGATAATCGTTCTTTCATTTTCAAGATGATAAGAATAAAACTAAGTGTAGAGGCTATTTGAAGTTTTCCTAAGCTAACACCCTAAGAATGCAGGACCTGGATGTTGTGGGAGTCAGTCGGGTTAGGTATTGAGATTATAAGGTAGGAGGTCCGGAGCATGAAGACATGCATGCATATCCAATGGATGAGTCATCCTTCACCCATACATATCATTCTCACAGGGGAATCTGCAAATAGAAGTCTTCCCCCTCCAGGAACCTTTCCCTGGGGTTGAGAGTCGGGAAGTAGAGATGGAAACGCACCTTGGCATTGCTACGTAGTGGTGAAAGTTAGGATATACCGTGAAGATGATTTTGTTTGCGTGTCCCGTTATTTAGCTATCCATAACATGGTCCCATATTGTTCCCATATTCATTCACAGAATTCCTATCTCTCTCATTTTCCCCATCTCTCCCCCGATTCCTCCATATACTCAACCTGGCTCCCTTCTGCCTGCGGGTGTTTCTGTACAACATTAAAAGAAAGGCAGTGGTAGTTCCTACTCTTTCTTGTTTCCTGCACACATCTGTAATTCTTACCTCGATCAGACCTAATGCTACTGCCAACCCTAAGCCTTTTTATTTGATCTAATTCAAGACCACACATCCTGGGAATTGAAAGCCAACACTGAGACTCTGCCCAATAATGGAAATAGTATAATCATCCATGAAGCGATCTTACATGCTTGTTGATAACCCTGAGATAGAAAGAACAATCTTCCTTGAGAAGAATAGTGTAGATTCAGGTCTTCAGTTGCCCTCTCAATCTATATTAACAGAATATGATTTTCATTAATTCTGACATCACAGGGAGGAAGCAGTGAGAGCTTTGGGAAGGAAGCTGATATTGGGGGGGCAGAGGAGCAGCCTGCATTCACACTCTGATGGGAGAAAAATGACAACCAAGTGAGGTGCAGCTGCAATGTAACATATCCACAGCTTTATCACTTTGGAGGCACATTTTGACATAATAACAAACTGCTGAGAAAGAACCACTTTTATCTAGGTCAGCATGACAGACTCCCAAGTGTCAGAGAGGGTGGGAGAACCACAGTCTGAAGCATCAGAAAGAAGACTGCAATCTGTACCGGGATTTTCATCAAGTCTCAGCACTGCCTGATAGTTTTCATCCAATACATTGTAATTACTCCACTGGCTTATAATGGCATAGCATTTGGATTTCAGAGCCTACCAAAATAAAATGAACCACATTTTATGACTCCATTTATAATAAGATGCAGATGGTAAAGGAAACAGATGCCTCTGACATCATCTCCCATTTGCCTTCAACTTTTGCAGACACTGGCAGTCTGTAAACTCATTCAAAGGGATGCAAGATAAGTCAGGCAGTTTTCCAACTCTGTTTCCAGTCTACAGAAACACTGGCAGCAGTGGCACTGCTTTCTTTGAGTCATACAGTGACAATTCCTCAAAAAGAAATTTGATTCTAAGTCTTTGTCAGGCTTTACTGCAAAATTAATCATCCAGGAAAAAAAATCCCCACAAATATTGGGAGTTTAGCAATTAGCAGCTACTGATTGTTTTGCATGACAGTGACAGAAAGGACAGGGTGGGTGTGCTGTGATTGTGAACAGCTGTAGCTTCAAGGAGGCAAAAAAGAGAAGGGAGAGTTTTAAACAGACAAGCAGGTCTAAAGTATTCTACCGGCCCTTGGCACCCAGCTCGTTCAAAGACTGATTCCTTATTAGTTCTAAACAAAAACTTTAAGAAGGCTTTTCAGGTTACTGTTTCTGACTCAAAAAAACATATTCATTCTGTATTTCCAGCTGTTTTTCCAGAAGAAATCCTATATTCTGATAGGAGCTTTCACCATTTCCCAGCGATATCACCAACATTACCTACAGGAAAATAAATTCTTTTTTTGGGGTGAAGATAAATGTGTTAGAAGACCTTTTAAAAAAGATAAGGAACTTTTGTAGTCCATCTTGAAAGCAAAAGATGCTTGAGTAAAGCAACAATCAAGGCCTTTAGCAGTGGTTGAGGTTCCAAGATACATCAGCACGGTTACAGATGGAGGAGAGTTAGACAAAAACCTTTAAAACCTTCCCATCTCCCCGACTCCCTGTGATATAACTTCATCTACAACTCTGTAGCAGACACATTTTAGCAGAAAAAATTTGAGAAACGAAGGCAAGAGAAGTGGTGACATAAAAATAAATCTTGCTAGACAACTATGGTACCCACTTTTAAAACAATCTCTCTGTGCAAGTAGCAGACAGAAAACATACAGACCCACCTACCCACCCACACATACACACACACAGAGTACAAGAATAAACAAACTCTTCTAATTCATATCCACAAGTTGGGTCAGAAAGTATTAGTGCAAATTTCTGCTGACCTGCAGCATCTAGTCCACAAACTTTGGATATCCTAGATGATCCATCAGTGTCCAGCAGATGCTTTCAATGAGTTTAACTTCATCTCTAGGCAAGTTTTGTTTCCAAACATTAATATTAGTTGGTGATATTTCCCCTTCATAGGGAAGATAGAAAAGGTTCGTGGAGGTGGCAAACAATATTTGGTTTAAACTAGCAGGAGACAAAGGAATTCCAAGAAAGGCAAAAATCCTTTCAGTGGTTTTCTGAGGAAAATGCACAATATCTTCAAACTTGATCAGCTGGTAGCTGGCAGGCAGCAAATCCGTATTTATTCTTAGGGCCGCTGCTGTGTTTGCAAGCCACAAATGAGCCAACAGGGAGACTGCACTTGACGTGGATTTTGACAATTCTTTCCTCAATGATTCATACTCCAAAGCATAGCCCGAATTTAAGTTACATTTGCCTTTACCTCCCTTTATTTTAAACAATTTAGCTAAGTGCCCTGGTACATTCTTCAAAGAGTAAAGACTTGGTTTACTACTGTACAGCATTGAATAAATCCACGCCCGAGGGTCCCTCACTATGTACAATGCCCTCATGGAAGCTCCTAAAACTTCCTGAAAAAAATGAAGCTTTAAGGTCCAGCTCCCGCTGCTTAAACTGAGCACAGGCCGTGCACTTGGGTAATAGACCAGGTGTCTCCTCAAAGCCCTAATGTATTCAGCATCTCTATCAAAGGCGCCTTTCATTCTACTTCTTTGTTCTGGCAAAGACTCTCTCCTTTTCAGTTTTCTTTTTTTGTCCTTATTCATTGTAAAATATTGGGCCAGTTTAGCCCTACTAGGTTCATGCAGATGGATGTTCTGCAAATGTAATTTTGTGTCTTGGACTAAGGACTGCAACCAGCCTCGGAGTAAACGGAAATGCATGGTGTGGATATCCGATGCCTTCCATTCACAGGCATCCACAAATGAGTCGATTTCAAATTCAGTTTCAGGGATATCAATGTAGGCTGTAGGAACCCTGATGTAGAGAAAATCGCTACTGTTGAAAAAAAGTTGTTTGAGAATTTCAGCTCCTGAACCAGGAAGTGAGGTAATGACAACATCGGGAAGATCAATGTGGTGCCCTTCGGAAGATGAAGACTTCGCGCTTGCCTCGGCCTCTGTCCTTGCCCATTTTGCACAGATGGGCTGAGTGCAAGTGCTCCACACATCCAGCAGCTCAATAAACCACAAGGCAATAACAAGTATTAGGATCCACCGCATTAGCTTTCTAAAAGAAAGGTAAAACCGCCACTGAAAAGTTAAAATCACCAAGCTAATGCACAAAATCAACCCAACTGCTATGTTAAATTTAAATCCAAAGGGGAAAATAACTCTATCATGTCTTATGGGCTTTACTATTGCTTGAGTGCCCAAACCAAATCTGGTTATTTGGCCCTGATCAGCCACATTGGCAAAGCCACCAAATCCCAGATAATCAAATCTTGTCTTCAGGTTATGGTAGTCAGTTACAATGGAAACCACCTGTTCAGTATTATTGACATTGAGAGAAATCTGAAGTCCAGAATCAGAATTATCAATAAATCTGCAGCTGGAAACATTGACATATGGCCCATAAAAGACATAAGCAATTCTTGTGATTCTGGATTCCATCTGAAATGTAACATTAACAAACTGAGTCCACCTTTTTTTAAATTCAGCTGCTTGCTCTGCTTCCTGGATACTAGCAATGGGGCTATTGCCATGATGATCAAACCAAAACATTTTATAGTGTGCATCCCACACATCCATCATGGCGCCATTATACCTGCTCATAAACCTATACGGGATGTACTTAAAATCAATATCCAAATTATGAAAGAAGGCACTGACAGATTCTATCGGGGAATCTTCTTGCTTCTCAATGTGATCAACAACTAGCAAAGTTTGAGAATTTAAGAGAAGTAAAGCACGATATACACTTTTCAGCTTCATTGCTGAAGAATACGCAGACACTGCTTCCCCACTCACAAATATCATTTCTCCATGTTGAGAGGCAGTGATGATTTCCCCAGCTGCGTCACCAACCTCCTCACCGGTCCACTTAAGCCACTGCGCACATTCTCCCAGCTGACCTTCCCAGGGATTATTACACTGGCTTGTAGGTGACGGAGCAAACACCAGCACATTGTTAAGGTGGCTCAACTTGGGTCCATAGAGAGCTTCAGAAACAAATACCTGCCCATTGGGGGCAAAAGTAAACGAGTTCTGATCTGGGTGTTCATGTCCTGGGTTAAAGCTCCTCCACCCATCAATCCAGGAGTACGGCTGAAAGTGAACTACGTCATACACAGCTCGCCCCCCTAACTTCCCAGATTTAAAAGACACAAAGGTATTGGTCTGTGTATTTGGCAACCCAGCCCCATAAGTGACGACACCCCAGTTAGGGAATATGTGCATTTTTGCAGTACCGTATTCAGCAGGAGGCTGTGGGGTGAGCTGGGGATCATACCAGATGTATTCAGTGTGAAGAGTACTCCACCTCTGTGCAGTGGAGGGGACCATAGGTCCATCTTTAGGTCGGTGCCTTCTAATTTGCTGGGCTAACCAGTTTCCAGCCCCATTCTTTAAGATGAACTTATCCAAGAAAACTAACTGGCTCTCTGGACCATAAAACCAATTATAATTAGAATCTGCTATACCCACAGTTCTTTGGAAGCCTGGTAACAGGGTGGCATAATAGAACCAAAAGTGCATTTTTAACCAGTTATTATCCAAGTTGTTGATATTAAAATGGCGCTGGGCCAGAAAAACATACTGTGTGACTGATTTAGCTGTGTAGCTTCCATAGGCCACACCTTCATCCAAAGAACCATCCACAATATGATTCAATAGAAACATCGTCTTTTCCATCACATCTACTACAACCTGTTTCCACAGATTTACTTTAGACCCTTTATCGACCCCAGTCACCAAGGCCCCAGTGAGTAATGCTATCATATTAGTAGCTTGGTGGTTATGGAGAAGTTGTTTGCCCCATGAGCGGACCTTGGAATACTCATACATTTCCTCAGTAATAATCCATATTTTTTCCAGGTATTTCTGTCTTCGATGACCATCTAATAAGTTATATAAAAAGTCAAAGGCAGTGGCAAAACCTGTTAAGGAATGGCCAACTGGAACCTCATCCCCGGGTGCATTCTCAACTAGCCAGTCTTTGTAGCCAACCATCCTGTCCATATATTCCAAGACAAATTCAAAGGCAACTTTGTCTTCCGGGCATAACAAACAGTACAGTGCTAAAGGAGGCAGATTGTTACCATAAATTTCATTCCACTTGGCAGCAAAATCAGCATGCTTGGGTGGAGGTAGGTAGTATGTTGGGTTGGACAGCATAACTGTCACTGCGTTTCTGATAGCTCTGAAAAGGTGCAAATGGCTTGTGCGAGACTTTTGTCTCATTGCTTGGATTTCTCCTGCATCAAAATATAAACTTGGACGAAGCAGACTTTTCTTCAGCTTTTGGTTGGGTCTGAAATCTTGCACTTTCTGTGTCTTAAACTGATCTATATCATCTGTGAAAACTGCCCAATCAGAGTAATTGCTCACAGATTCCTCAAAAGTAGAGAAAGCAAACATCGCTAATACTAAAAATAAGAAATGTCCTGTAAACATTAACGCCATGATCCATCGGGGAGTTCCTTTCCTTAGGCATACATGTCAAACACAGTGTTCAATGTGTTTCCCATCTGTTAGTAGAAAACATACATTTAAGGCCTTGATAAAACCAAGATTGTAAATCGTATATGCTGTGCAATCCAGCTGACATTCGGCTCATTCAAACCAAGTACAGTTGCCAAAAAGAGAAAACTTATACTGTGTATCTGTGTCCCTGACACAGTTTTGCTTCCCATAAAACTTCAAGGAATGTTAAAACCTCTAATTTTTCTGTATCAGGCAGTAAACAGTGGTATAAAGTTAAACATACTATGAATTCAGGATTTCCTTCTTTTACATAAATCTATCTAACATGAAGTGTCAAAACACACATTTGTTAAAAAAAAAAAAAAACAAAGACAAAGAAAAAGCACTCCAAAATCCAAATTAAGTCATTCCTAGCATAGGAGGCCATCCCCGATGACAAAACCACCATACGTGTATGACACCTTTGCGTGTCTACCCAGAGAAGTTGATGAAGTACTCAAATTCTTGGTGTGAACTCAGTTGTTATTCCTCTCAACTTTTTACACTTGTTGCTTTGAGAAGTTTTTCTTCCTCCATTTTTTGAAAGAAAAACATCCTCAAAAAGTGTTCAAAGTCCTACTTGGTTTTAAAAAACTCAAAATTCCTGTCCTCATTTCAAATCTGTCTTTTTCAGGCTTGCTTACTCATCAGCCTATTACGACCCAGAGAAAGCATTTCCATGTCTTCATTTATCAGCTTCGTCTGTCCAACTATAAAAATTTAATCTCTTCAGCCACCCAGGTACTTCTCTTCCAATCATGAAGCAACCACCGACTGGGTGAGAAAACTCCCCTTTCACCAACAGAGACGTCTCTTTTTCTGTTCCTTTTTCATGACACTCCTTTCTGGGGGAAAAATAAAACAAAGAAATTCTCTGAGGCTACAGGTATGCTGAGAGTGGAGATACACTGATGATTTCAATGTTCTACAATCTCTT
This sequence comes from Equus quagga, assembly GCF_021613505.1. NCBI lineage: Eukaryota > Metazoa > Chordata > Mammalia > Perissodactyla > Equidae > Equus > Equus quagga. The sequence continues at coordinate 10,723,700 of NC_060275.1, read as the reverse complement.
GATAAAAATTTTAGAATCATCATAAAATCTGTTAAGTACACTCTCAGCGCAAGCGATTGTTTTTCTTACCATACTTTTAAATGCACATATTAGGATAACAATGAATGTTGGCAGACGACAAGCAGCTACAAGACACAACTTTCTCGACAGACAGTATTTATATTCTGCCGAGGGCTTGCGCTAGTTATTTAAACATGTTTTGTTCAAACGCAGTTAACACAAAGGTGAGTCCTGCTATCATGCTTGTTTCGGTCACAAAGGGCTCCGGGACTAAAAAGCAAAAGTTGAGAGGATTCTTTTTGACGCCGGTTGAGGGTTTAGCTTTCACGGGATCAGAAGGTGTCTTTGTAAAGGGAACGGCTGAGACCAGACGCTCTTCGCAAAGGAGAAATCAAGACAATGTGTGGGAGCACGGGAGAGCAGTTCCCGCTCTGATCTCTCACCTGTAGCCTCCTTTTCCATCCTGACAGGAGCCACCAGAGGGAGCTCAGACCCAGACTTAAGGCGCAGCCTCGCCTTTTCCCGTCTCCGGTTTTGAAGAACCTAACCAAGTTTCAGTCTTGGACAAGTCTCCTCTCTGTAGGAAACATTAACGCTAGGAGTTTCCTGATCCGCCCCGCCTGTTGCGTTTTTTTATTCCTACGAACATGCGGCCCCCATCCTCCGCTTCCCACCCCCGACCTCTGGCTGTGGTTTGGGGACAAGAGACCCCTAAATGGCCAAGTCCGCTTACCTTCGGCAGATCCGGACGGGGTCTCCCGGCAGCGTTGCGCCCCAATGAAGCGGAGATGGAGAGTTCGAGAAAACTGCTGTGCACAGGAACCCGGGCCCGCGCGGTCCCCCGCAGGGCTGCCCGCGCCCCCAGCCCGGCGGTCCCCGCGCTCCAACAGGCTGCGGCCCCGCGCTCGGCGCCCGCCCCGCGCTGCGCAGACACGCCCGCCCTCGGGGAACGCCGGACGCTCCTCGGCAGCCCGGGACAGCCGGAGGCCGACCCGCGCGCGGCGGGCGCTCTCGGGGGCGTCGCGTCTAGCGGAGCGCCGGCGTCCCCAGGCCGCGATGCCGCCGCGGCCGCCGCTCCTCCCTGCCAGCTCCGGCCGCGCGGCCCGGGGAGGGCGAGAGACGGCGACGCGGGCCGGGGGCGGGGCGGGAACGAGCCGGGGGCGGGGCCGGGGCGGGGCCTCGGGGCCTGGGAGGGCGAAGAATGGAGACGCGTGCGGTGGGAGGGGCGAGAACCAGGGGGCGTGGTTGGGGCGGGACCTCGGGTAGGAGGCGGGGCCTCGGGGTAGCGGGGCGGGAGGGGAGAGAAGGGGACAGGGAGGTGGCAGCCTGGGCTGCGGGGTAGGGGTCGTGGCGGGAGCGGGATCCAGCACCCGCCGGATCCTAACGCCAGTGCCCTCGCGGGTGTTCCCGGCTGCAGTGGTGGCCGCGCGCTCCCGGACCAGCGGAGCCCGAGGAGAAGGAATTTGGGAGCGCGAGTGTCTGAAGACCTAGCCCGGAGGGCGGAGTCCTCCTGATATTCACCCTTTGGTTATGGGGAGAGCTCTGCTGTCACAGGGCCAGGGGGTGGGAGGAAGACAGAGAAGGTTCTGGGCATGATTACAAATGATGGGAGAAGCGGGGGCGGGCGGGATGACGCTGTGGGGTGTCAGGAATCACCCTTTAGGAAGAGCAAGGGCTGAGGAGGGAAGGAATGAGAGGCAGCCTGGCTGAAGTTGCTGTCATTTAGAAAAGCAAAATCAATATACCAGGTTAATATGAGAATGACTTCAGGAGTGCAGATGCTAAAGATCGGGGGAAAACACAGAAGACTAATCGGCTTTATTGATTGGAATAATTTCTCCAGCGGTTTAAATATGAGAAGGTATGGGACAAACAGATGGAAGGAACCTCTTTCTTATTGAAGAGTTGGAAACTGGAATTCAGTAAAGACCCACAGGCAGAAGAATGTGCCTGTTACTCTGACACGTGTGTGCAGTTCCAGGATTTGGAAATCGCAGAGCAGCTGTGAATCCTGTTGTATTCGACATACTGAACTCACAGATCTGCGATTACACTTCTGCATGGCGTGAGCCAACCCAGGGTCTGACCTCAACTATTAGAAATAACTTAGTAATAATAAGAATATAGTAAAATATTATGTGTGGCAAATGAACAAGTCCATCCCCATCTGGGGATTGGTGAAGTGTTCAGTTTCCTCCTACTCCATCCCGCTTTGGTAAAATGGGCAGATGTAGCCATTAAAAAATGAGTGTCTTTCTTAGATCGCTTCCCTGTAAAGCCAAACAGTAGACCATGGCTAGCAGAAAAAATTTCAAACCATTTACCTTGGAGGTGAAATGTGACCTCTACCTCCTCATCACTCTTCTATTGTGTCCCTTTGGGAGCCCTACCCCAGTCCAAATGGCCAAACTTGCTTTTGCCATGGCACTTCCATAACTATGCTTATCTTATTCCTTCTCGCACAATGTCCTCTGCCCAACTGCCCCCACTTACTAGTTGAAAGTTTTCTGACTATTGGAGTTCTCTTACCATCCTTGTCTCGGCTCAGATGCTTAAATTCCTCTGTAAATAGCTCCTTGCTTTCCCTAGCCAGAAAAAATTACCCTGGCACTCTGATTTGTACCTATATCCAGCACTTAGATTATGCTTAATGTTTCACCTGGCTGAGTCCTGCGCTGTCTTCAGAGCTCTTTCGAATCAGGAGCAGTCACGCAGTCCCCTTTGTTAGTGCTGTATCCGTGTGTGAAGTGAACTGACTTTCACATTTGGGCTCGCATAGAGCGTCATCTCCTTCACTGAGGTTCGTTCTGAAACAGGGTCCTCCTCTGAACTCCAGAGACAGAACTTCAGGATTATCCAACGTCTGGATTGTCCCCCTATGTGGTCCACCATGGAGGAAGATGACCCTTGGCTTCTGCCTCGTTTATGGGAGAGAGTAGAGTTGGAGGAAAGAGGAGCCCAATTATAGAGATTCCTATAATTTTCTCCCAAGAGGGGTGTCGGAAACTGCTGAGGACTTAGTGTTAGTAAACACAGTGAGTAAATATGCAGACCATCTCTCAGAACAAAACGGTGGATGGGGTTATTTCATTCTGTGGATCTGAAGTGCCTCATGGCACTAGGGCAAGGAGAATCATGGAGAATTATTATGAGCACAACATCTGCCAGGCGAATATTTTAACTTCCATCTAATCTCTTTTTTCAGATTTGTTAACATCAATGTGATCATTTTCACTTTACAGGCGAATGAATTCAGGTGCAGACGTTGAGCCCTCCGGTTTTGCCCCATGCGTCCGCACTGACACTGTAGGATGCAGCTAACCTCTCAGCCTTTCAGATGAGCTTTCAGGCTAATTCATTTTGAGCAAGTGTCTTCTCACAGTTGTGAGTGCGTTGAAATAACACAGGAGCTACAGCTGAACAATTCAGACCTTTGGCAGAAAGAGTGGTAAGTAAATGACACTATGAAAAATGAAGAGAGTCTTGTTTCCTGTGAACTAAAAATGGATAGCTCCAATTATTGCTCCTTCCACACATGAAGATGGTACAAAGTTAATTATAAATAATGCATCAACCCATAGAAGGGATGAGCTATATGTTATATTATTGTAAATTAAAAACCTTTATGAGTGTGGCAAGAGACGCATGTACCAACAGCTGCTAAGTACAGAATCCTGGAGCAATATTTTATTTTAATATAAGTGAAGAACATTGCAGTGTATCACTCTAGGGATTTCTCGCTGTATAAAAAGATCTTAAATCTACATGAGATTTTACTCGTGATTTCAGAGCATTTATGAAAATCTGTTTTCTTTATTTGAATATCTTTCAGTCCTACTCCCAGCCACCCTACTTACAACAGCGGTAGTGCTTTCTAGACTAGATTTCCTAAGGCAGGAGCCTGCCGTCCTTCCTCCCTTCCTCTCTTCCTCCCTCCCTCCCTCCTTCTCTTTCTTTCAAGATTTCTTCCTTTCTTTGTTTTCTTTCCGTCCTTTCTTTCTTCCTCCCTTCCTTTCTCTCTCCCTTTCTCCCTCTCTCTCTCTCTTTCTTTCTCTTGTTATAAATTCTTCTACACTTAGCCCAGAGCCTGGCACTTTGTGCTGAGTGTGTGTTGAATGTTGAATGTGAATTATCACCCTCATTCTATAGCAGGAGAGAAAAAGTCATAAACATCTAAAGTGAGTGGCTGAATTCTGGGCAGAATTAGAAGCTCTTTTTTGCCCAACCATGCTGAGAAGTTTGTTACTGCACAATGGGTAGTTGGAGTGATGTCTTGGGGTGACTTAATTCAAGTGACACCTAAGACTGGGAAGTCGGCCAACATTTAAGGAGGATTTCTGCAAGAATTTTATGTCTTAAGATGGGTAAATTCAAGCTCTGAGCCTTTGAACATAAGGTAAATACTACGTGGCCTTACAAAAAGATAAAGTGCCAGTAATAAAGCAAGCTTAGACACTACATAAAGTCTCTCGACTGAAATCTTATTTGCCCACAATCTATTGTTCCAGTTGACTCTTAATAATTGCAGAAAGATGTCTAAGAACTAATTGCTGTGCAATCAACGCTGAGCAGGCACGGATTTCCAAAGCCTAGGCTTGCGCACAGCGCAGGTATTTGAATCTGTGGAGGCCTTTGTTGTTCTCCTCTTAGCATAGCCCTTCCTTGGTATGGTTTTGGCTGTGGGAGCTCAGAAGCAGATTTCTCGAACCACTTACGAAGGCCAGATGTATATTATATTGATCCACATGCACTGTTAGAACTAGTATTTGTCCCAGAGTTGGGGATATAGCAGCTGTGATCATACAGAAGCAGACACCAAACTTAAGCTGCAAATTTTATTGCCCAATTGGCCAGCAGTGATAGGCCATGCAAATAATAAAGACAAACCACAGATTTAAAGCAGGCAGTAGAATCTGGAAATACTTTTTCTGCAATTGCTTTGAATACAAAACATCTCAAAATGACAAGGATTTTGCCTGCAGAGTTGCTAATGAAGATGTGGCTGAGAGTTTCCTTGAGTTTGTTTATCCAGCTGTACGAGAGTCTGTATGACAGTAACTGGATTTATAAAAATTTAAAAATACCAAAGCCAGATTCTGAGGAAAGAAGTTTCCCCTTAAGTCCACTAAAACCTTGTGTTCGTAAATGGGAAGCTTTATTGCTAGCACATCTGCTTACATACAGTTTTGCTTTTACTGTGAAAGAGAATTTTAGACAAAGTGATGCTCACAAGGGGAGCATAAGATGGAGTCTTCACTCCCTTCCCCCGTCTTCCACCAGTGGTTCTCAACCTGGGGCAGTTTTGCCCCTCGTGGGATATTTGGCAATGCCTGGAGAAATGTTTTGATTGTCGCAACTGGGGAATGGAGGACTGCTGGCATGTAGTAGGAAGAGGTCTGGGATGCTACTCAACATCCTATAATGCCCAGGACAGCCCCACCCCTAACCCCAAACAAAGAATTATCCAGCCCACAATGTCAATACTAATGAGCTTGAGAATCCCTGCCCTTGCCCATGACTCTAAAAATTGATTATGTGCAAATCATTGGTAGTTGTTCAGATCAAGTCCTGAATTATCCCCTGGGCTTTCAGTCATCTCCTTGCAGTGGTTCCAGAGCCAGCTCTTAGCTAATGTGTTCATGCATAGCTTTCTGTTGTTTACCAGGTACTGGGTCCGTTTCTCTTCCCTTGTCCAGACACTCCTAAACCCAGCTATCTCACCTCATATAAAGCCTGGGCCAGGCTTCCAGGCACAACTGGCAGTAAATCAGTTACTGCAAAACAGTAAGGGAAAGATGTGATTTTAGAGTTATCAGAAATGCCCTTCTGATGTTAAAAAATCATACCACTTCACACACCTATAGACACACACACACATATGCACACACACACCTTTACTATTATCTGAATTGTTTACTTTAGGACAGTGTTTTTCAAATTAAAATTCTTGGACTACCAGTATCAGCAAGACCAGGGTTTTATTAAAAATGCCATTTTCTTAAATCCATCCCAGCCTTATGGATTAAGAATCTCTGGGCGTGTGACTCACTCATCTGTACCTTAAAAATGCTCCTGAGGTGAGCACCAAATTTCGAGAATCACTGTTTTAGGACAAGAATTCTCCTTCTTTTCTTCACCACACACCTGTGGGTATGTCTCCTAGGGTTCATTTGGCTGTGTGACAAAATCATCCTCAGGCTGGCAGGAGCACAGAGACTAACCAAGGAGAGGAGTTGATGTTGCAGAATAACCCAGAGATATGTGGGAAGCTATTTTGCAGCTAGTTTAATTATTTTACATGCTAATTGTTTATTTACACATGAGAGAGTGAGAGAAAAATAACACAAAGAGGAGAGAAAAGTTAAAATAATCTGGCAGCAGTGAACCTTGTACTGCACATTTTTGGGGCAAATTGATTCAGTGGAAGGCAGCAGAGAAGTTTATCCTGGGTCCTTGAGGAGTTAACTTGCTGTTCTTTATGGATTCCCCAGAACAGCAAGAGTTTAGCTGTGAAGCGAATGTGAGAGGCTGTCTTTGTGTAATGTCAGCCAGTAACCGTCCCTTAGTGCTGTCCCCTCAGTAAGATCCAGCCCACACCGTATTCCTCAGTAGACATCCTCACTGGAAAGCCACTAGAGGGTCAGGTTCCTCTCTCCATCCATCTGAGGCCAGGAAACTTCTCTCTCTGTTTCTGAGCATTCACTTCATTTGTCTCTTTTTCTGAAGATCAGCTTTACCGGATCCTTCATGGTGATATGACTAAACCTGACTACCCCTCAGCACAAGTTTATATCACCTTGAGTGTACCTTCAGGCAGAAATAAGTTATCCTTTTTGAACTCAAAATTCAAAGTCTCAGGAGAGAAACCATGATTATGCATCATGGTCTGGGGTCCATCATGACTCACACAGTGATGGAAAGCAGTTCAAGGTCAAGCAGTTCAAACATTGCTACAGGAAATGACACTTGTGGGTTTAGAGTGTTAATCATCGTAAGAGAACAGAGCTGGCTCATACCTAAAAAGTATGACAAACAAATGACACAACAGAGAGCTGGGCTCCCCCTGAGAGGCATATGGGAAGCACTGGATTTGATTTGGGTAGTTGAGGTGGTAGAGATTGAGGTGGGGGTTGCATAGTAGGAGGTAAGGTGAGAGATTGGAATATGTTGTTCAAAAATACCCACAAGTTGTACAGTGCACACTGACTCCTTTTTCTTATCCCTCTTTGAAAATTGTTCCTTTGGTAGAATTTATTAAATTTACCTGATCGTAAGAATCATCTAGAAACACTTGTCAAAAATATACAATATGAGATCTGAGGCTCTACCCTAGACTTAAGAGGGTAGGAAGGAATTCATATTTTTAAATGTCATTTTGATCATGCAAAATTGGCACGTTACCCTTAGAAATGTAACCTTTTTAAAATATGGCCAGCTACTTGAAATAGAATGTAAATTAGTTTCAGATCCGGAAAGCAGAGTTTGACGGGGAGAGAAGAGAGGAGAAAAGGTGTGCTTGAGTGAAGCTGTGGAGCTGTGCTGTCCAATATGGTAGTCATGTGGCTAGTTTAATGAAAACTGATGTAAAGTAAATAAAATTAAAAATTCAATTCCTTAATTGCACTATCCACATTTCCAATGTTCAATAGCCACTTGAGATTAGTAGCTGTAGTATTGCATAACACAGATATAGAGTACTTCCTTTCTTGTAGAAAGTTCTGTTGGACAATATTATAGAGGAAGGAGCCAAGGAGAGAGAAAGATGTTATAATATTTGTTTCAGGGGACCCTGGTCACAGGCCTATGCAGAGGTGGTAGATAATTGTTGTAACTTTGATGATGATGTTGATGTACTAATGCTGATAATAATGATACTTACTGAGCATCTATTATGTGCAAAAGACTTTCTCTTGTGATCCTCCAAACAGCCTAACCACTAACCATGGTCATACTGTCTCAGTAAGTAAAGTATATGGATGAAATCAGCCAGTTGATTGTTGTCATGTGGAATTTAGAGCCCCATTTAGCCAGATAGTGTGATTTTGCAAGGAAAGCCAGAAATCTGGACCTTTATGTGAAATTACCTGATTTTTAAAAAATAGCTTAATTTTTTTTTGCAAACAGTGTGAAGACCACATAAACTATGTCTGTGAGATAGATTCAGATCATAAATTGCAAGGTTTTCACTTTTGGTTTAGAAGCTGGATGCACCGAAAATTAATTTCCTGATTTTTCCCCATGTTAGCCCAACTCTGCGTCAGTAAGTCAACTTCCCATTTTAATTCTGGGGAGAAAAGGTCCATTCTTTCTTTCAAGTGATCTACTACTACAACCCATCCCAGTCTGGAACAAAGACTGATGACGTATTCAAATAATCATATTTATCTCTGCAGAAGTGTACTAAACTTTATTTCCTTCATGTATTCAGTAAACATTCACTAAGTGCTATGCCAGGCACTGTTTGGGAAATCTCTAGGGGGGAAAAACATTCCTAGCCAAATGGAGCTTATAATCTCGTGGGCAGAAAAGGCTTAACAGGGATGAATTATTACTTCAGTTGTTGTCTGTATTTTAATCATTACTTCAGGAGATTTAAATGTCTTTGAAGGATCCTCTGTATCTTGCTGGCCATTATTTTCAAAAGCACATTTAAATTGATGAGGACAGGAGATTAGTAATGACTCAAGAACTAGGAAATGGATAAAAACCTAAATGTTATAAGGAATCTCAGGGATGTTTGCATTTTTTCAGAGCTGCTCCCCTTCTGTTATAATACCTGGAGTCCAGCCAGGCACAGAGCAAGCTGGCTGACTACACAGAAAGGAATCCTGGAACTTCTCTTGCTGACCTGTTTCCAGACTTTCCAGTACGGCTAGCCAGAGACTTCCTATAGAGAATGAGGGAATTCAAAAACAACAAATGTGATAGTTCAGCTATTTGTCTAGGGACTGTTGGGGATGAGACTGATCCATTTTCCTCACAGCTGGCTGCAAAGCAGGCTATTGAGAAGGCTCAGTATGAAAAACCAGGGCCGTGCTGTTGGCGTACGCCTCATCATGGGCCAGAGCTTTGTAGCATAGGATTCAGTCAAACCCAAAAAGCAAGATGAAAATCATCTCTCTTATTGTTAATCATTTTAGACATAATAAATAGAAAAGAGATGGACGGAGCAATATTTTCCAAAAGTCCTTGATGATAAGAACCACCAAGGGCCCTTAATAATTCCATGCTGGAGATGCAGATTCAGGGGCTGGGATGAAATCAGGAAGTTGGTGGTCTTATGGGGCAAGTCAAGTGATTGTTTCACCAGAGAAGTTTAGGAAATTACCGGAGTAGAGGGATAAAGGGTGATTCTGTCCCTGTAACGGTATCACCCCCAGTCACCTGCGGTGTGTCAGCTTTTATAGGCTGATGGTTACATGCCTAGACTTTGGACTGATATTGTTGAGTTTAAATGGAAGCTCTGAGGCATTTTAAGTTGCTGTGAGACATTGGGCCAGTTACATAACTTTTCTGAAAACAGATGTCCTCATCTGGGAGCATAGAGTTGCAATGTCACTAACTGCACAGGGTAACTGGGAAGTTCAAATGAGAAGAGGCAGATAAAGTCCTTAGGACAGAGCTCTGGGGATTGCTTGATGAGTGCTCTTCACAGTTAAAAAGAAATTTTACATAGTTTGTCTTATTTAATCCTTTTAATAATCATGCGATTAACTCAATTTTGTATACCAAAAAACTGAGGAAAAGAAATTCAGGATAGAAAGTATATCTTGGGAGAGTGTGACAAAAATAGTACCCTGATGTCTAGCATCTTGCTTTCTGAATTTGTCTAATTTTAAAGACTGAGAATATTTTAAGAAAACGTCTAATCCATTTCCTTTATTTTGCTGGTGAAGAATCTGAGTCCCAGTGAAGTAAACTAATTGTTCAGTGTGTGAGAGACAGACCAACAACTGGCACCAGAACTCAGGTTTTTTAATGCCGATCTGCAGCCTCGCCACTGCATTGTTAATGATGTGATTTATCTCTAAGCAAATCTAATGATGTATACTTTAGACTGCATCTTCTGATGTTAAAAAAAAAAACCCCTCCTAAATAACTATTCTATGTGCTTCTTAAAATAGAGCAATTTTTCAAGGAATTATCTGGTGTGCATTTATACCAAAATTCTGTAAGAAATCTTTTGAAAACATAGATCTCTATGTTCACCAGAGATCCTTTTTAATCAGAAACTTGATAGGGCATGAGAATTTACATTTTTATCAAGTCTACCTATTAAAGTTTGAGAACTAGCTAATTAAACTATTATGTCCTTGAGACCATAGATTGTGTATTTTCCTTCTTTGTATTCCCATCAGTTCCGGCCAGAATTTTAGGCAGACACTTTTTACTCAGTTAACTCTTAGTGAATTGAACTGTGGTGAAATCAAATTATGGTAAAATGTTTTGATTATGTAAAAACCTGTGAAGCACGTGTATGGATGAACCATTTCCAAAGATATCATTTACAAAATTTAATCTGAATTAGAAGCATAATTCTCTTGCCAGATATATTTATCTGTCTGGAGAATAGAGAGAGAGAGAGAAAGAGAGAGAGGAAGAAGAAAATTAGCCTTCAGACAAATGGAATCTGCTTTGATGGGGAGGGAAAAAAGACCAAATATGCCAATTTTGAAGAATGTTAGCTTGGATGTTAGTTATCTATTACTGCATAACAAATTATCCCTAAACTTGGCAGCTGGAAACAAGCAAACATTTATTTTCTCAAACAATGAGGATTAACAAAAGGGGAAAGATTAACAGGGTGGTTCTGGCAAGATCTCTCAGGAGGCTGTAGTCAAGATGTCTATGTTTGAACCACACTACCTTGGGTGAGGCATGGTGAGGCCAGACACAGATCAAGAGAGAGAAACCAGAAAGAGTCTCACATTTCCGTTATTCCCAGCTCCCTGGGGAGAACACAGCGCTCCACATGAGGATATTCACGGGTAGCACCAGGATGGGTCACAGGGCAGAGGGAGAAACAACTGTGGGCAAGCAACTTCTTTGTGATTTCTGAGGGAAGAAATAGGTGAGGCAGGGTTAACAGGCTTAAGTTTGGCTAGCTTAAATAAATTCAGTGGGTTCTGGGCATAGGGGCTGTCCCTGGTTGTCTAGCACCTACCCTGGGCTGATTAAGGTGGGTATATGGTGGCCAGAAGTATGAGAGCCCTATAAGAGACACAGGTGGGATGTGGGCTTAAGTGACTACCCAAGAAGGGGACTACTGGCCTCTAGCCAGGATCTAAAACTGAGTCAAGACAGCATTTTAAAAAACTATGTGATAGTTGGCTAGCGCTGCAGTCTCCTGAGGGCTGTTGGCAAGGAGGGCTCAGTCATTACATGGGCATCTCCGCAAGGTGCTTGATTATCTTCACAACATGGCAGCTGACATCCTCGACTCAGCTATTCGAGAATGAGAGGAGCAAGGAGGAGGGTACATTCTTTTTATGACCTAGACTAAGAGGTCACATCCTGTTGTTTCCCACTTACTCTATCATTAGAAGCAAGACATTTAATCCAGTATACACATTTTAAACCAACACAGCTTGATTGACAAAACCCTCTTGAAAAAGAAGTGAGAGAATATTTTCTCTTAGATTCCTGTTAAGGCAATGCTGACTGGAGGGAAGAATAAACGTTCAATTTATTTTGTATGTATTTTGGTCAGTATTACGATTTCATTATTTTTTGGTGTAAAAAGTCATGGTTCCAGAAAACAAAGATCAATTCTTTTCATAATTTTCATGCGTGAACATAAAGAAAACTCTAGAATAACACCATGGATTGTCATTATATCAAAATAGTCACTTGAAAGAACAATATGTAAAATTAGTTACATATGCTCAAAAACATTTCATGTTTATTCATTCGTTTATTCAAAAATTATTAATAGAGTTTCTATTATGTGCCAAGCTCTGTGGTAAGCATTGACTATACAGTAGTAAAGAGAGATATGTGGTCCCAGTTCTCATTGAGTTTATGATCTAGTGCAGGGGAGAAAGTTCCACAGAAATATTTGAACTAACGTGTATATAATTAAAAACTGAGCACAACCAGAAGGACCACAACTACAATATAGAACTATGTACGGGGGAGCTTTGGGGAGGAGAAGAAGAAGAAGAAGAAAGAAAGATTGGTAACAGATGTTGCCTTAGGTGCCAATCTTTAAAAAAAAATAATGACAATAATTAAAAACTGAATTACAATGAAAAATTTGCATGGTACTATGAAAGTGGACAAAGAACGTAGAATAGTGGTTAGAGAAGGTTTCCCGGAGAAAGTGACAGTTAAGCCTTGAGCTGGAATCTGAACAATGAGCTGTGAAGGGGATGAGGAAATCAGACTCTCCATAATCACTTGAACTTTACATCGTATATTCCAGAAGTTAAATAATCTCAACTAGCAAAGAGGTCCTCGACAGTTTACTACCTGAGACAAATGATATTACTCTTTTAAAGATCTTCAATATTTTACTTCCCTGTCCCATTTATAACATTTTTATAAATCTAAAGATTTTACTGGATAAATATCATGGCCTCTTTCAATATATGTTATCAGAATTTCTCACTTTTGCTTCCTGAGTGTCATGGGGTGCTTCCTTCACTGCTGGCCACAAGAAAAATATGAGGAATCTTGGTTATAATAACATGTTCATGGAAACCCATCATTTTTATGGGTTAGGGTACTTAGGTGTGGGGCTCTGGTCCCTGGCTGGTGAACATTCGCCTGTAACTTCCTTGCACTTCAACTATTGTACATGATAATGTCTTTTTTTAAAAAAAACACTGCACCTATGGTGTGTTTTTACAGCAGTGAGTGGGGAGGGCGAGAGGTTTCTTATGGATGGAATAGCAAGTGAAAATGCCTGTAGTGGGAGTGAGATGGGCATACAAGAAAAACGGAAAGAATTGTTTATCTGGAGAGGAGGAAGCTCAGCATAATGGGATGTGAAAGAAGACTGGAGATGTGTGAAGCAACTAAACCACATAAGATCTGATACACAGGCTAATACTCAATCCATCTTGCCCAGGGCAGCCCTGGTTTATATTAGCTTTCTCAACATAATTATTAATAGTATGCCCTATCAATCTAGAAAAATTGGTCTTGGGTTGGATGATACATTTTATGATCACACTATCTGTGTTAAAGATTTTGGTCTTTATCTTAATAACAACAGGAAGCCATTAAGGGTTTTGAACATAGGATAACGTGAATATCAGATATGTGTTTTGCAGGTGTCTATCTGGCTAAACTGAGTAGAACAAATTAGCAAGGGGTCATAGAGTATACAGAGAGACCGTCTGTTGCTATAGTTCTGCAAAATATGGTAGCTTGGGCTAGATTGGGGGCAGTGAAATGGACAAGGTGGCCTGATTCAGTAAATGGCTGTCAACTCTGCATTGTACTCCTTCTGTGTTTCTCTGTTCAACTGATGTTTTCTCCTTCCATGACTAGTAGAAGCCTTTTTCATTCCCTCCTAAACTAGGACTCCACTCCCAATTTCAGACATCTTTATTCTTACTCTCAGCAGAAGAAATTGTTCCCTTTTCTTAGAAACTAAAACCAATGATTGGAACTCCCTCATTGTCCAGCTATAAGCTCTGCAAACCTTTCTTCTTCTCAGATTACAATGTAGGAGGTATCACTCCTTTTACCTAAAGCCAATAAATCCACTTCTGATTTGGATCCGGAAATTGTCTCCTCTCCTCTGCACAGCACTTAATGTTTCCGTTTTCTCACTTCTCACTTTTTAACCCAATCTGTTCTGTTTTTTTTCCCTCACCATTTCCTGAAAGAGTGTTCTCTGAGGACACCAATGAAACCTATGTCACTAGATTCAATAGATCTTTTCCAGGTCTCATCTTACTTCACCTCTCAGCGGCACATGATGTTGCTCACTCTCTCTTCTTGAAACACCACTAACACTGGTAACTTTCCTCATTTTCCCCTCTACCTCTTTAGCAGCTGTGACATGTTGAGGTCTTTGAAGCTCCTGGACCATCTGCTCTTCTTATTCTGTCTTCCCACCTATACCATCTTTTACATGTTCATATCTTTACCTACCATCTATAGATTGTTAATTTTCTACATCTATATATATCCAGGTGAAGATATTCAAATGCCTTCATAATGGTGCCAATTGAATGTCTGAAAAGTGAACCAAAAATTCATATAGCTAAGCTCAAATTTGTGATTTCCTCCTACCCTAAAACTGATCATCTTCCATCACTGTGTTTTGTGGACTGTCACATACATCTAGTGACATGTGTAAGAATGCTAGTCATTTTCATGCCTTCATCTCTCATACTTTGTCTTTCCCCAAGTTCTGTGAATCCTACTCTGAATAGTGCTTAAACTAATGACATTTGCTCTATTTTCTTATTCTCTACAGTAGCAAGGAGTTGTGTGGGTACAATCATGGAGAGAGCAGATTATAAAGTCAATTCAACATTAGATTTTGCTTTGTGACAGTACAAGGAGACTGTGGTATTTACAGCAGTGCTACTGAAGTGATGTACCATTAATCTAGCTGCCTACAGATGGAACTCTGAATATGGCAAACTTATGTATTGATGTTCTGATGTGGCTGACAAATGGCCTTAGAGAGATAGCTGCACAAGTGGAGGGGAAGAAGGGAGGTGTTTTCAGGAAGCAAGATTCTTCTCTTTCCTTTTCCTTTTTTTTTTTTTTGCATTCACATTTTTATTCATTCTGGCTGGATTCAGAGCTAAAGGTAAACCAGTGAACCAAACAAATAAAGCCCCTGCCCCCATGGAGTCTTATTGTACCTTCAAGTGATACAACACATATACAGATAAACATATATTGTTATGTAATACTAAATGCTAAGAAGAAAATAAAGCAGATAAAGCAACAGATACATTGGAATGCTAATTTAGTGACCTCTCTGAGGGATGGTATTTGAGTAGAGACCAAAAGAAGTAATAGAACAAGGCAAGAGAATTTCAGGCCAGTGGATCAGCTAGTGGGGACAGGGAGTGCTGAGTGACAGTGAGGAATAGCATGGAAGCCAGTGCACCTAGAGTTCATCTGGGGGATGTGGGGCATGGAGATTTGAAGAAGTAACTGAGTACCAGACAGTGCATGGCCCGTGGCCCCTCATAAGGATATCGGATTGTATTCTTGGTGAGATGGGAAACTATGAGAATATTTTGAGCATGGGACTGGAAAGGTCTGAACTGTGTTTCAAAAGAATTTCTCTGACAACCATTTGGAGAATAGGCTATGGTGAAACAAGAGTGATTTCAGGAAAACTGGAGCAGGGTGTAGAAATTAGTAATTTTCTGTGATGAAAAGATCCCAAACGTGAACACAAGTGGAGACCAGAGAATAAGTTCATTGGCATGTGGTGCTCAGGAGCTGAGAGGTCATGGAAGTTTTATCCACATGGTTGTTGGCAGGAATTGGGATAGGATATTCCACAGATGAGGAGGAATCACAGTGAGGTCCTTGATGATGAGGATGAGGAGGGGCAGAATCTGATAAGAACTGAACAGCATGATTTCATAGGGAAAGGTGTTTTTCGAGAGTATGAGCTATAAGCCTGGAGTCAATTATAGATCTTACCTGAGGTTGCATCAAGAGATCAGGCGCATACTCAGTAATAGTATTTCAGAAGTAAACAAAAAGAGGAGACACTTAAATGATGAATGACATTGAAACATGATGAACACGTCTCCCTGCTAGAAAGAGGAAGAGAGTTGGGACCATTGAGATGCTAAGTGCTAAACCACTGGTGAAAAATAATTCCTGTTATGTAACTACTTTATGAAGTACATTTACTAATTTTTTACAGGAATTAGTACATTTAAATTAAATTAAATATTACGAGTATTTTTTTTTTTTCCTTTAGAAAGGGAAAAAGAATCCTCATGTAAAAGAATTTTCCTTAGAGGATGTTGCGAATATGAGAAAAATATTAGACTCAGAGCATCAAGAAACTAACTCAAATCTGTTTTCTCTAAAGGAGAGATAACCATTTAGGTTTAATAACTACTTTTGCTCTGTAATTAATGCTACTTTTAAAAAGTGAAGTTCAACCTCATGTAGATTAGCTTTTATTGTTTCCCTTGAAATCAGTTTTAATACTATCCTTAATGTCATTTAAAGTCAGCATTTATGTTATTTGCTCGTAGATTTAATATTGCTCTCCTGTTGTCAACTAGTACACCATTTAAAGGGACAGGAACACCAATATAACAGAAAGAGATGAAGACCACCAATGTTTTCTTAACTTTATGGAAAGCAAGTTGACTTACCCTGCAGTAAGTTATCAGTAGAGCAGTTGCCAAAACCTAGTCCCCTGTGTTATGAGAGGCAATCTGGATCCTGACTTAGAGTTCCGGCTAATGAGAGTCTTTCCATGGTGAGGTCGACAGGACGGAACAAAAGGTCATGTGTGAATCCTAAATTTTGAAATTATTTTTCATATATTTCTTGTTTATATTCTCCTTTTGGCAACTTATAAAACTTCTCTTATCTTTCATGGAAGAGTAAAGAACAGTTACCTTAGAAGAACTTTACACTCACAGGGAACCATTTCTTTTGAGCTATGTGGTTAGTTACAGAGTTCCTATGCTACATGAAAAACAGTGCGCTTCTTGAACTGAAGATACGTTCTTATCCTTCTTCCTTCTGACTGGTCTTCTGTGTTATAAAGCAATTTAAAATCAGGAATTAAAAACTTTTAAATATATAGTTTAGAAAGAAGGTCTTAGGGGATTTAAAAATGGGTCCAAATGGTCACTTTTTTCCCATCCATTTAGTTAACTTAATTTCTATTACTCTTTCCAGATGCCATATCTTTGCCTTTCGTGCTTGTACTATGAATATTATTATTCGATGTGCATTTAATTTGGACTCATTTTTGCTTCTTAAGTATGTATTATTTTTTAAAGCATGAAATCCAATAGCTTTAAATATTTCATTCCAGTTTTTTGTAATTGCTGTTTAAATTTTAAAACCTTTTGTATTATACAATCAAAAGACAAAGGGAAAAAATAATTTCCTTGTTTTCTACACATATATTCTTTCTTTTTTTAAAAAAGACTTTTAATCTGTAATATAACTGAATTACATGACCTTTATATTGTTGATTTAATTAAATCACTTGCCCTTGTCAGGATCTAAGAGTTTCTGATATTAGTGGAATTAAATAGATTTTTAAAAGTCAAGTGAGTTAGAAAGAAATCAAATAATTCTTCAAAGGCCCTTGAAGAAAACTATACCCATACATATTTTCTGTTTCAAATTAAACAAAATGCTTTCCTTTTAAGACTATCATGTTATTCTGCAACCATATAGATTATTTGGAAGCTAAAGGAAAGAGCTTTATGTAAATATATTTCATTTTTTAAAAGTGCTGTGTAGAATTCTACTATGTAGCTGGTATTGTATAACTATTGCTTTCAAACTTTGAACAGATAATGGCTTGAAAGGAAAATAGTCTAAAATTAAAATTTACAAAATATGACTCATGCAAATGTTACATTTTACTTAATCAAAAATAAAATTATAGGGCCAGCCCCATGGCCGAGTGGTTAAATTTGCAAGCTCCGCTTTGGCGGCCCAGGGTTTCGCCGGTTCGGATCCTGGATGCTGACATGGCACCACTCATCAGGCCATGTTGAGGTGGCATCCCACATGCCACAACTAGAAGGACCCATAACTGAAATATACAACTATGTACCGGAGGGATTTAGGGAGAAAAAGCAATTAAAGTGTGGCAACAGTTGTTAGCTCAGGTGCCAATCTTTAAAAAAATAAATAAATAAAAATAAAAATAAATAAAAAAATAAAATTAAGGGCTGGTCTGGTAGTGTAGTGGTTAAGTTCAAGCACTCTGCTTTGGTGGCCTGGGGTTTACAGGTTTGGATCTCAGGAGTGGACCTACGCACAGCTCATCAAGCCATGCTGTGGTGGCATCCCACACACAAAAAAATAGAGGAAGATGGGCACAGATGTTAGTTCTGGGCCAATCTTCCTCACCAAAAAAGTTAATTAATTCAATTAAGCTCCTATAAATATTTTGTAATCTATCCATTGTTAAATAATACAAGGATACTTTTCAATAAACAGTTTTATATCACAATTATTTAGAATCTTTTACTTTACAAAAAAAGTTGACTTACTCATGTTACCCCAAATGCTAAGACCTTAGTTTTATGATATATGTAAAAATACAGGAGTACAGAAAATATTTTATGAACACCATAGGGAACTGAAATTTTGTTCAAGATACCATGAAGATCTGGAACTTGGACTTGGACACATTGACTATCCTGACCTCCATTTACTGTTTTTCTACCATTGTTATTCTATGAGTCTGCTTCTATGGCTCTTGGCACTAGCGACTAAGTCAGTCCCTCTTTATTGGCTCATACTAGATAAACTCCCAACCACTGGATTTCACTGAGCCATTACGTATAGGAACCCCTGTGGCCAATGTTCTCATGAGAGCCCTATTCTAACTATGCTGACCTGTCAAATGTGACCAAGTGGGCAGAGTTCTGTGATCAAAACCATGATGACTTGTTTGAGGTCCCCCTTGGAAAGGGCCTGGATAAGCAAAATTTGTGCATGACTTGTGGTATACGGTAGCCCTAGCCCTTTTGCTGATTCTTGATCCTAAAATTTTAGAGCAGGAAGGAACCTTGGTGATAATAGAAGCCAACCCTTTATTTTGTTTTGGGGAAATGATCACTGTTCCACTTGTTGATCCTACCATCTTTGCAGAATTCAAAAACTCTAAACTGTTATTATTCCAAAGGCTGCCCTTGCAATGTAAAGAATGAAAAAGAGATTATGAAAAATAGAGAAGTTCAGGAATAATAGCAGTGGTAGACTTTTAACTAAGCGATTGTTAGGGATTAAGGAGAATCCGTGCATGACCTAAACACCACATTAGACACTGGGGTGAGAGCAGCAGCAAAGGAAGACAGGACTGAGACCCTCGGAGACCCTCAGGTTCAGCTCCAGGCAAATGTGCTTCTGGACACAGCTCCAGACTCGCTCTGATGCCATCTATAGCCTGACCCAGTTAATGCTATTAGAGGTGGATGTATTATAGGAAATTGTTCTTTTGGAGCTAATCGAATTCTAAAGGGA
This sequence comes from Equus quagga, assembly GCF_021613505.1. Lineage (NCBI taxonomy): Eukaryota > Metazoa > Chordata > Mammalia > Perissodactyla > Equidae > Equus > Equus quagga. The sequence continues at coordinate 10,704,530 of NC_060275.1, read as the reverse complement.
GGTCATGCTAATTATTACAATTTATGAGATTCTAGAATCATTGTGAAGTTGGTAATGTTTTTTATAGCAGATCCATTTCTGAGCAAGGCAAATCAATTTGCTGAGTGAGATTAAAGAAGGAATGGGAAAAAAGATTAATTGCCATCCCATTTATGTAGCAATATTTCTTTCTTTCCCTTTTTTTTTCTTTAAATAGTGCCAGAACATCCATTTGAAATGAGAAGTGAGGAACAAATTGGCAATTTTGCATCAACAATGTCAACTTGTGGGGTTTTCTTTTTCCACTAAATTGACTGGATGTTTTTGTAGTCTGGAGAAACTGTCTATATGACAATACATATTCTAGTCAGATCAGTTCAAACAAAACTATAGTCCATGCAGATGTCTGATGTGGTGGCAAAAGAGCACGTGACTGAGTTGATTTAACAAATACTTATTGCACGGCTGACATGTTCCGGACAATGTAGTAGATTTGTTATTGGTAGAGTTAGAGTAGAGATTCTGAAAATGAGTAAGCATGGTTGCTATCTTTAAAATGACACAGTTTATTCAAGAAAGAGAAATATAAATAAATAATTACAATATATGGTAATAATGTTATGTTACCAAGCTGGACCCAAAGTGCTGAGTTGACCGTTGTGTTTGGGGCATTAAATATAGGTGTTAAACATGAGGAAGAAGGACACAAAGGCAGTAATTACAAACACTGAAATTAATAGTAGTTTTTCAGCATTTATAAGCACAGTAATATAGTCTACCAAATGATAAATTCATCAAGAAAATCTATAATTGCTGCCAGCAAAATTTATAAAACACAGCCCCAAACTGAAAATCATTCTTAAGGATAGAGTATGGATCAGCCACAGAAATGTTTAGATTAGGGGGAAAAAAATGTTCAAAACTTGTTATTTGGAGACCGAAAGAAATTGAATAAGCATGACTTGTTCACTCATTTACTCACTCATTTTTCATTCATTTAATCTTGATAAAGCACTTTAGAACCTCATATATTTTCAGGGATCAGACAAATAATTAAATTTTCTAAGTGATAAGAGCACACACTCCATAAAATTATATTTTTCAAGTCCTTTGCTGGCCAAACTGGACAGGCAATATTTGACCAGTGGGCTGGCAGTTTTTATCCTCTGATACAGAATCTAGAAAGTTAAATAATATAAATGTGATAAAAAAGGAAATCTAGCAAATGGCCATATACAAAGACTCAGTTTTATCAATGAGAATAATGAAAGAGAAGGCGTTGATATTGGTGAGTGTATGGATTTTTAGAAAAAGTTGAAATCTAAAGTGTCCATGGGCATGTTTACAATGAGGTCAGATTGTGTGCTGAAAATATCTTGGGAATAGCAGATAAAGGTATGAGATTAAATACAAATGTTTAATTTACTCTCCCTAGATACTTTATTAAAGTTTAGAAATGGAAATTTTTTGAAACACAAGATGTGGAGAAGTAAAGAAAAGATAAGCAAAACATAATTTTTGAATCTGTAAACCAGAGTGATGATTTACCAGACCTGAGAAAGCTGTCACCTAAGTCACAGTGGAAGAGCTGAGAACAGACAGCGTTTACGTGGGAGGCTCCTGAAAATACCAAGACTCTGAGACACCAGGTACCTGAGGGAATGGCAGCAAGGGTTTCAACGTGAGGAGGATTAGTTGTTTAAGATGCTGATTAGCTGTTTAAGAAAGGGTTAGTTGAAACCTGTTTCAGCAAATTACCTTTGCCAATGAGGACGTGGTGTTTCGAACAAGAGACTTCTATATGATAGAGCCAAAAACAGTTCATTCAGTTCTGCAGAGAGTCTCACTGCTTCTTGGCTCCAATGAAGATAAAACAGTTAATAAGATTTAAACAAAAATATTTTGATTTTAACATGTCCCTGTCAGACACTTTCCTAAAAGTATTATAAGTTACTTTTTTCTGTGTTAAAATTTGTTAAAGTTTCCACAATTTCACATATATTAATAATTGGATGATGGATTTCCTTTGCATGCATCCACAATGGTAGAAATAGATAATAATGATATTTTTTGCCTAATGAACTTTGAAAGCACATTTATTCGCACCTCTATTCAATAAATGTTTACTGTACAACATGTCAGGAACTGGCTGATTTTTGGAGATATCAAGACATACAAAACATGGACCAGGTTTTCATTGTTTTCAGCCTAACCAGGAAGGCAAACCCCCGACAATAACTACTATAAAAAATGGAAAAATCTATTTTGGATGTGTATGTACTTCAGGAACCCTGAAGGAAGATAATTAATTCTGCTCGGCAAAGAATTCACAAGAGTGATCTTTCCATGCCCTCCAGTCTCTACCCACATCTGCCCACATGCCCCACGTTTCTAACCACACCAGTAATTGACCCGATCATTTGCCTTTGTTCATCCTGCTGCTGTGTTTGGAATGTACCTTTCACTGACTTCTTAGTGGGATGATGTCCCAGTCCTCTTTCAAAGCTCAGATTAAATATGTCCTGAAAAATAACAATAAACACACCCAGAGACACAACTGTAGTGGAACAAGTTGGGTTTCATATAGCTCACAGCTCAGGAGAATCAGCACCCTGAGGAAGCATAGGGTGTGCCAGTAAGAGGGTGTGAGAAAGAACCTGTAATAGGGTTTGAGCTTTGATGGAGTGCTTGGAGGAAGATCTAAGGAAGCACGTTTGGCTCTAGATTGGATGCTTTCATGAAATGGGGCAATTATATCTCAATAAATCCTACCGTTTGGAGAAGAGACTAGAGCAAGGCCAAAGCTTTATTTAGTAAAGAAGCAATAGTCACTCATTTTGGCCAAGAGAGGGGCTATTTCACATTTTGTGTCAGGAATCTTGTTTTTTCTCTCTGTTTAGGTAAAATTATGAAGTGGCCTTTTTTTGACTCACTTTTATCCTGGTCTCAGAGTAACCTTGTCTAAGGTTGGTATTATGAGATTATGTCCGCCAGCAGAATAACATGGCCTATCCCCAGGAGAAGGAAGTGAAAGACACAGTCCAAGCATAGGAATAAGTTGAACAAGTAAATATTCAGGTCAATCACAGGGATGCTTAGAAGCATGGGTTGGGGTACGTGTGGATGGAAATGCTCTGCAAAAGTAGAGTGGCATATGACTGAGAAGGCCTTTGGATCCAGATCAGAGGTCTATATTCTGTAGATAATCAGGAGCCCAAACAAAGCTGAAGAACGTGTTTGTATACTCCATCCGTGCAGTTTGTATGTAGAAAAGATATCTAGGCAAATACTTCATCACAAAATACGCAATTTAGGCATAATTTAAATGTGAGTTTGGTATTCAGTAGGCGTTCTATGTTTGCATGCAACACCTGTGTGCTTGTGGCACTATGTCTTAATTTTAGTGATAAAGATGCTAAGATTCTGATATTTTACTTATGTAATATCACTTAGTTGTATGGTTCAACTGAAATTTCATATTTCAAGATGAAGAAAAAGGTTATGTTTGTTTAATCAAAGCGTTATGCAGAAAGGTCTTCTGCATATTTTTGTAAAATTTAGGATCTATCAAGTACTTTCATGTCAAGTATCTCGTTTTGGGCTTTTTTTGTTGTTGTTGTTGTGGAAGATTCACCCTGAGTTAACATCTGCTGCCAATCTTCTTCTTTTTTTCTTTTTTGCTTGAGGAGATTTACCCTGAGCTAACATCTGTCCCAGTCTTCCTCTATTTCGTACGTGAGTGGCTGCCACAGCATGGCCACTGATGAGTGTTGTAGGTCTGTGCCCAGGATCCAAATCCAGGCCAAGGCATAGCACATCAAATTCAACCACTCTACACAGGGCTGGCCCCACACATCAAGGATCTCGTCTGATTGACACAACATTGCCCTAAGGTAAAAAGAGCGGGACTTTTGCTCCCATTTCACAGATGAGGAGCTTGAGATTTGGTAACCGAGTGACTGCTCAAGGCCACACCCTTGGTACGTAACAGCATGAACAGGGCCTGGGTCTTGAGACAGTGCAATAATTTTCATAGCCCTTGGCACTAACTTTCTACTAAAGGACGTATTGTTCTCTTAAACAGTGAGTGTTGTCTTTTCTCTCCTCCTAAAAAAAGCATACTATTATTCCAGAAATCTTTCAAATTTACTCTTCATGCTTAGATTTTGGTGAGGAGACACACATTTAACATAGTGATTGCAGTTGGAACCCCACGAGATGAGAAACACAGTAGTGTGGGGAAGTCAGAGATGACTTCCTGCAGGAGGTGAGATGAATGCTAAGCCTGGAAAAGCGTGCAGGAATCAGCCAGGTGAAACAGTAGTGAGGGCAATGCAGACAGCATGAGAGCTGGGACTGAGCCGTGAAGTCACTTGTAGTCTTGAGGAGACACAGGTTGTTTGCTGAACCTGGATTTCCAACTGTGAGAAGAGCAAGTTGAAGCTGAAAAGGTAGGAATAGACCGAGTCATGGAGACTCTTTTCACCAGTGCTTCTCAAACTTAAGGATGCACTGAGTTTGCTAAAGCACAGGCCCAGCTTTCTGAGCTCACCCGTAATTTCCATGTGAGCATATTACGTTAGTTGTTTCTTAGCTGGTCTAGGATGGACCAAGAATTGGCATTTCTAATAGCTCCCAGTTGGCTCAGATGCTGCCTTTCCATGGACAATGCAACTTTACATCATGCTAAGAAACAAACAGACTTTGTCCCACAGATCAGTGGTTCTCAAACTTGGCATGCATCAGAGTGGCCTACCGGCTTCTGAAAACACTTGTTGGGCCTACGCCCAGGGTAGGTACTTCAGTGAGGCAGCCTGGGTGGGACCGACAATTTGCATTTCTAACAGGTTTCCAGGTGACACTGATATTACTAATCTCAGAAACACACTTTGAGAACTACAGCTAGGTAGGATGCAAGGTTTTGAACAATTTTAACCCTATTCATGTTTTAGATATTTCTGTCTGGCTTCAGGGTAGAGATCAGTGTTGTCCAGCGAAAGAATGGACGGAATAGAGAATTTTAGGAGGCACAAGACACATGGAGAGCTAACGTTCTGTCATTAGTGGTGAAGGGAACTACGTATATTCAATAAAAAATTAAGATGTAGGAGTCTTCCTTAGGGAGAGGGATGATAAAAATCAAAATCCTAGGATTCTGATGAAAATATGAAGGCAAAGGTCATGCATACTAAGTGAAGAAAATAATTTTAGAGGAAGACTTGGTTTCTGGGGAAAAAGTAAATTTCAGTTTGGTGATATAAAGGGAAAGATTAATATGTCTATGAAAATAACATGTTCACTCAAAATATTTTTGTAATTTCAAAAATATAAACTATCTAGATTTAACGTCTATATTTACAGGAAAGAAATCATCCCTACTGTTTATATTTGGGATTTTTTTTTTACTTTGAAAAAAATCAGTTAGCATTTTGCCTATGTTTGCCTGTAAGATAATTAAATCAGATAAAATGCATGCCTGAGGAAAAAGTAGTTTATGGAACCCAGGAACTTTGTGGAACCCCAACATGGCTGTGTGGGAGACAAACACTGCACGATACAGTAAGGGGCAGATACTTAGTCTCCTTGATGAGCTATTTTATATACTGACATGGTAACTTCCTGGCAGTTCCTCTAAACTAGGTCTAGGGGCTCAGAGAAGTGGGGAGAAGGTATTGCCAAAATCTGCATTAGTCTTTTTGTTTACTCAGCTATTGGGCTCTGCTCTGTTACTTGTTCCTTACAAAATGCATCGAGCTGGGGAAACATAAAGAGCATCAGTCTCCTGTTAACACTGCAGAAAGAAAGATTCTTGTTCAGGAATGTCTGCCTCTGTCTGTCTCTGTGTGCGTCTCTCTCTCTCTCTTTCTACAGCCCTCGCCCTCTTTTTCTCCCCTCTCTTCCTCCCTCTCCCCCATATTGTGCTAGGGGAAGATAAGAAGTTATAGATTCGGAAGCCTTTAAAAAAAATACTTAATGTTATTGTTTATCAAAATGCTAATAAATGTCTTTTTTTTCAAACCTTAAACATCTAGCCTTTAAAAATTAAATTTGCATACGTATTCTTGAATAAATGGAGTACATGTGGTGGAGGCCATTCCAAATGTGTGTGTGTGTGTGTCTTACCAGAAGGATTCCTAAAAGATTGCGATTCATTTTCCCTGAATTCTGTCTTCTGGTGCATTAGTTCCCTTGATCTGCAGGGCTGAGAACAAGACTCAGGACCACAATGCAGCTGGCTGCTCTCCCCAGAGGAATTACTGCTCCGTCTCTCTTTATGTTAAACTGTGTTATAGGTTACAATTTCAGTCCTCCTGGCAGAGTGTTTTTCTACATGTAATTTCCACAGAAATTTAAAATAGAAAAGAAACACCAAAAACTTAATTTTTATTCTCAATTTATATCTTTAAAATGTCAGTTGTTTTTGCTTGCATATAGACCTTTGAGATTCATTGTCGTTAATGATGTCTAAGAGTAAATGATAATGCATATATTAGAGAAGTACACGTTTTTCTAAAGAATCAGTCTTATGTCTGTTTAAAAGTCTTATAATAGTTTTGTAAGATACTTACTATCTATGCGCATAAAAAATACAGCCAAATGTTACTGGATACTCTGTGAAATTTCTTTTCTCTGTAGAATATTGAAGTAAGAGGTAGATATATTAGTCATCATTTAGATCAATATCTATTAAACATCTACCAGGTGTGCGTAATGTTGAAGTATAAAATGACCCATTTTGAAGTTGTCCAGCTTGAAGTGCTGAATCACGTGATAAAAACAGCCATACAATTTCATGGAAACTGAATATTCTCATTTTATTCTAAATGAGCCTCACTAACTTTGACTAAATTGATTCATTAATTTAAACTAACAATCTGAGTGAATATTTTTTCACTGTTGAGTGGAACAGATTTTAGATTAAGTAGTCCTAATCATTCACTCATGCATGTCAAACAACGTAAATCAGATCATATATAACATTTGTTATTGAATCTCCAATTATAACTACTACCCAATCTGAATATTGCATTATGGATTGTTTTCTGATGTTTCAGTATTGCCAAATGGCTAACTTTTATATTGATTTGGCAATTTTTAAATAAGAATTAAATGAATAAGAAAACATGGACAATTATGAATTACATAACGAATTTAATATCAGAACTATTTTGAAAAATCACTTTTATATTTAAAACATATACTTTTATTTTATATAAAAAGTATTCAATTAACTGTAGTTTATAGTGACAGAAAATTCACTTTAAAATCATAATTGTTAATTATGAATATTAAAATTAAGAGGAGTGTACACTACTTAAACATGATTTATACTTCATAGAATTTACATAGAAGATAGAGATTACAAGAAATTAATCTTACATATCCCAATAAGATTGAAGGCATTGATGTAATAGAAAATATGTTTTTCACAACTTTTTTGACCCGCCACACTCTTATCTGGACAAAAAAACGAAGAATCGTTTTGAGAATATAAAAACTGAGGAGCTAAAATTGACTATCAATTTCAACATACTTGTTGCTACACTGATTCCTTGAGTAAGGAAATAACGTGTTCCTTGTGTCAAATTGGTAGCAGTTTTGCTCCTGTAGATGTCTGTGACTCTCTGGCTATGTCGTAACTGAGTCTGCGGGGACTTTGGTTTTCTCAGCATCCTACAGAATCCGATACTGATCCACACAGTATAGCATCTTGATATGGAGTTCATGAAACCTGAGGTTTCAGGAACCCGTTTGTAGCTACCCTCCAAAGTTAAAGACAAGATGCAAATCCTTCTAATCCTTACCACTTACAATGGTGCATGAAGATTGGTGGGTCACACTGAATCTTGGAAAAGCATTATGTCGCCATTTGTGTGTACTGCTCCAAGGCATTTATCAAGGCATTATTATTATTTTCATTGTTGGAGCATAGAAGGGGACTGCTGGAAAATTTATGGATGGATTGTAGCAAACATTTTTAAGTTTGAGCTGCCTAAAGTATGTTGAAATCTTTCTTTGTATTTTGAGATTTCCATAGATTTCCTGCAGAGAATCTAAGAAACTACGTTTCCCAATTTCTCCTGCCAGTAGAGTTTACACATGTGACTTAGGTTATACCAAACTAGCATTCTCTTAGGAAACTTAGATTTGCTAGCAAACATATGAGGAAGTAGGATGTGAGGCATCCTTCTGGTGTGAGTGGTTTCAGGGGCAGCAAGCTCCTGTGGTGACGGTGACAGCACACATTCCATCATGTACTTCCTTCCTGTAGATTCTGCTTTCCTTGTCCTTTCCAGACAGAAGTACTCAAGGGTAAAAGCAGTTAAGTTTAATTTCTTTTTACAGTTACATTCTAACTACTCTGTGCAGTCCAGCCCATCTGAATCAAAGAGTAAGCTTTCCACAACCATGGTGATATTGTTTAAAAGTGAAAAAATATCTAAAGTCTTTCAGGGAAAAAATAAAACAGATATTTAAAAGACACAAACATCATGATATCTCACAGTGCAGTGGGAAGAAAATGGTCATGTATGACCTTGTGCGTGTTCTCTAACCTCCGTCAGCCACGGTTTTCTCAGCTGTGACAATAAATGGAGCCATCAATAAATACTTAGGGTAATTATGTAAGGTAAAGCCCAAATAGAGGTGCTTAGCAATGATCTTGGCAAAGACTGCACATTCTGTAAATGTTAATTCCCTTTTCTTACCCCTTAGGGTCAATTAATAGTCTAAACATCTGTTACAGTAGATTAATTGACATAAATGATTGGACAACAAACAGTATGTAAACTGGGGTTAGCCCCGTGGCACAGCAGTTATGTTTGCACATTTTGCTCCAGACACCTGGGTTTCACCGGTTCGGATCCTGGGTGTGGACCTACACACCACTTGTCAAGCCACACCGACGCAAGCATCACACATATAAAAGTAGAGGAAGATGGGTACGGATCTTAGCTCAGGGCCAGTCTTCCTCAGCAAACAGAGGAGGATTGGCAGCAGATGTTAGCTCAGGGCTAAACTTCCTCAAAAAAAAAAAAAAAAGAGTATGTAAATTTTTAAAAAGAACATGAGCTATGACATTTCTTCTGACCATACAAAAAAGGGGAAGAGACTTCAGTATACTAAAATCCTGGTTTTCCTATCAATGTACTGTATCACTTTTGGTTAGTCACATACTTCACAGGCCCTGAGTTTTCTCTTCTGAGAAGTGAAGCATTTGGGTCATCTCATCCCAAAGTCCCCTTTAGCTTTATGGAATTATATTAATTAATAAGAAAGATAAATTTCTCTATAGTTACTTGGATTTACTTCTCAGAATATGAAGGTATAATTTAATTCTTATATTTGTTTTGTATTCTTTAAAACCTGATTTCTGTTTTATGAGATTTTAAAAATCAAATTTACGTAGTGTAGCTCAGAAGTAGGTAATCCATCTATTCTGTGTTATTCTGAGCTAGCCTGAAGTTAAAACAAAAGAGTCTTCATTTTTCCTACTACTTCCATAGAGTAATATCACCATATGGCTATTTTGTAATGGTTTTTTTCAGGTTTCTTACACAGTGAAATCGTTAGAAATATGATGAAAGTTACTTTTCTTTCCTCGTGCATTCAAGTAGTGATTCCTTCAGCAAGTGTTTGAAGAGTAACTCCCCAGTATCCACCTTGCTTTAGATTTGGGGGCAGCCTTGCTTTCTCCATCAAGTAGAAGAAAGCTAGCAGACTTCTTGTGTAACCTCTCTCAAGGCGCTGTCTGCGTCTGCCATTTTCCATATGTCGTTGCCTCTGGCCCAGAGAATCTTTGAATAAACCATGATCTACGCTCTTTCTCAATCACAGCTCCTCTGGGGGTTCATTCGTCATCTCCTCACTCTCTACTGGAGCCTAGTAGTGAGTCTGTTAAGAATCCAGATTCAAATTCAGCCTCCACCACTGTTAGTGGTGTGAACTATTATTTATTTAGAACTTTGAGCCTCTGTTTCCTCAGCTGTAGAATATGATGATAATGTAGCCTCTCTGAGGAGGCATTAAATGAGATAATTGTAAAGTGCTTAGTAAAAGGCTTTCAATACATGTTGGCCATCATTTTATCTTTGACCTCTCCCTCTCTACCAAACCTGTAACCTAACACGTAAGCATAGAGTCTCTTCCACCATAAAAATTATATCCCTTTGCCTTCTGTTTTTTATTTGGATACTGCCATAAATTGCTCCTTTTATTCTTTACTAAGCTTATTAAGAGTTTACATTTGCTGGCTTCACCCAATCTATCACAAAGTCCTACTGATTTTACCCCAAAACCGTTTCTAAAACTCACCCCCTCCTCTCTATGTCACTGCCATAATTCACGCTTTTATTATCTCTCACCTATTCGGTGCCAAGACTCTCATACCTGCTTTGGAATAGAAGTGCAGTGTTATCCTAAAGAAATATATAATTTGGCAAAAGACAGACGTCTTAAGAAAATGAAGATATGACCATATATATCTACAATGTTAACATTTTTTAATGAATTACAATGTTTGATGACCTTCTATTACTTGAGAATGTATTTTTGTGTATGAGGAAGATTGGCCCTGAGCTAACACCTGTACCAGTCTTTCTCTGTTTTGTGTGGGATGCTTCCACAGCATAGATTGAAGAGCGGTGCTAGGTCCATGCCTGAGATCCGAACCTGCAAACCCCGGGGCGCCAAGCAGAACACGTGAATGTAACCACTACACTACCACCACCGGGCCAGCCCCTATTACTTGATAATTTTGAAAAAGGAAACATGACGAGAGATTCAAATGCTGGGGATCATTCCATCTTACGTGTTTATTTACTGAGCCAGGAGACAAACATGGATGGTCTGATAGCACTCTTCACTAGGTGGACAGATCATTTCCAAACATTTTAATGCAATTTGCCCTAGAACTAGGGATGTTTATTTTATTTTAATTTTTCTGCATCTCATAATGTTTATTTGTTTAATAAACAGATCATTTATTTGGGAATAAAATATGCCTCTTTTGTGACTTTTCTCCATAGCATATTGTGGTGAAGACAAAAACTGGCTAGCGTTCACCAGAGGAGATTAATGAACAGATTAATAAATTATGATCCTATTAGTTCTGCTGTAAAGAATAATATTAATTTTTTTTAAATAATGTAATTTTGTGAAATTTTCTTTTTTTAAAGATTGGTATCTGAGCTAATATCTGTTGTCAATCTTCTTTTTTTACGTCTTCTGCTTCTCACCAGTAACCCCCCAGTACATAGTTGTGTATTCTAGTTGTAGATCCTTCTGGTTGTGCTGCTGCCTCAGCACGGCCTGATGAGCGGTGCCATGTCCAAGCCCAGGATCCGAACCAGCGAAACCCTGGGCTGCCAAAGGGGATCGCATGAACTGAACCATTCGGCCATGGGGTCAGCCCCTAATTAATTTATTTTGAAGAGAAAATTCTGTATCTTTTGTAACATTAGTGGCTGCTTCAATGTCAGGTGGATATTTAGTTTTTCATGCTTTGCATTTTTTTAAATGTCTTATCAGAATCATGATTTTATTTCTATTTATTGGTTCAAAAAAAATTCCTAAAATTAGTGTTCTATATTCACTGCCTCTATTTTCCCCCACCTGTGCGTTAAGCCTTTGAAATACAACTTTATCTTCCAACACTTTAGTAAAATGGCTCTGTTGTATTAAATTAAGTCATTTAAATTCTCCTGACTTTCTTTGTTAATATGATGCCACATCTCCCTGATCTTGTCCTATCTATCCTCCTATTACTTTTTGATTCCTTGATGTTGGTTTATTTTCTTCCTCATGTTCTCAAAATCAGGGTCAAAGAGGAGACTAATCAATTATTTTCTAACAAAATTTCAACATTTCTAAACTTTAATTCACAATGTATCCTACCAAAGGCCGTATCTTTTCAATTCTTCAGTAAAGAAGGTCCAATCCTGGAATTGCACACTACCACAAAATAGATACAAAATGATTAAATAATGAATTCCCAGTAACTTCAGGCAAGGATGGAGGGGGAATGAGTCATTTGGATGTGCAGGGGGGGATCCAGAGCACAGGGACTTGTGCTCCGTGCAGAGTCAAGGTCGGGCCCATTTTGGAAGCTGTTCTTGACAAGAAGCCAGGAAGCATACACTCATCCCATCAACAAAATACCATTCAAGGACAATACTGAAGGAACTGAAGCGAGGACAATAAACAACGCGAAGAAACAAATGGAGGTTTTCAGGGAGATGACAGGCTGCCGAGGAAGATGCAGAGTAGAAATTTGAAACACGCTACAAATACAAAGAAGCTATTCCTGGGTCATGAGTGACTGGCAGCAGTCACCGACCGTGCGGGGATTCTGCTCATACTGTATCTTAAAGGAGAGAAGCACTTAGAAGTTAAAAATACAGCTGATGCCAACTATAAAGGGTATCTGCCAATTACAGCCAAAAACACTGAGAATTTTCAGTAATTAATAACAAATAGTGTTTTCATTTGATAGTTGCAAACAACAGAAGCTACTCTAGCAAGATTGAAAAAAAAGAGTTTTTTTTAAAAGGAAATTGAGGAATTCACAGAATTTTCAGGAGGGGCAAAGAGGCAGGCTTGGTGCTACTTAGTGGAAAATTGGAGCCAGGAACTATGCCCAACCCCAAAGTGACACTCTTCTAGTAAAAACACCATCACTACCACTTGGCGTTGACAAGGCTACGGACTGAATTATCAGAAGCTCTGCCACAGCTCCTGAAGAACTAAATATCGCACCACTGTGCTTGCCCAGGGAGCAGTCTGCCTACTCGTGGCCGTCACTTCATGCTGCCCCCTTCCACATCCAATTCTCATTTGAGTGCACCTAGTTGGTAAAACCCAAATAACATGCTCTCTCTCTACCAACAAGGAAGTGTGGAAATTTAGTATTTGGATATTGACTTTGGGAGAGTGGATGCACAATGTACGAAACTATCAAAATATTGAGGGGAGGTTCAAAAAATGTTGGACCATCAGGCATAACAGATGGTCACCTAATTCCTGACACAGGGATATGACCATTCTTGTGACAGGTGTCCATAAAGGGCCACCAAGTGGACGGAAGGCAGACTAGATAGGAATGATGGGAGAAGTTAAGATAAACTAGACTACTGGTCCTGAGACTTTAGTGTCCATGGAAATCACCTGGACGGCTTGTTGAAACACGGATTACTCAACCCCAGCCCATAGATCCAGATTCAGGTCTGGGGTGGATGGGAGAGTCTACAGTTCTAACAAGCTCCCAGACAATCTTGATAGTGATAATCCCAGGACCACACTGAGAACAGCTGGACTCCTAGACCATCAATATTTTCTTTAGTAACAGCTGGTCAGTGTTTTCACAAATTCAGTCTTAATGTTGAATTGAAAGGAGCAAAAGCACAATATAAATTATTAGTAATTTTATATATTTTAAATAAATATACTTAAAACAGTGTATTTTTTTCATTCTGATCATTATGCCTGTTTGTTTCTAATAGGCTTTCATTTTACAGCAGTTTTAGGTTTATAGAAAAACTGAGCAGAAAATAGAGTTCTCATGGGTTCCCTGCTATATTTTTCTAAAGACAAATTTTTTAGAGCAGTTTTAGGCTCACAGCAAAATTGAGAAGGTACAGAGATTTCCTGTCTACCTACTGCCCCCACACATGCATAGCCTCCCCCATTATCAACATCTCTCACCTTTTTTGTGTGATTGTGGCCCATTTGTTACAATTGGTAGACCTGCATTGATATATTATCACCCAAAGTCCATAGTTTCTCTTAGGGTTCACTCTTGGTGTACACTCTTGTACATTCTATGGGTTTGGACAAATGTATAATGACATGTATCCATCATTATAGAATCACAGAGAATCCTGTGTTCTTCACTCCTCCCAACCCCATCCAAACAACCATTAATGTTTTTACTGTCTCCATAGTTTTGCCTTTTCCAGAATGTCATAAGGAATCATACAGTAGATAGCCTTTTCGGATTGACTTCTTTCACTTACTAATATGCAGTTAAGGTTCCTCTATATAATTTCATGGTTTGATAGCTCATTTCTTTTTAGTGCTGAGTAATATTCCACTATCTGAACATACCACATGTTATTTATCCTATTCACCTACCGAAGGACGTTTTAGTTGCTTCCAAGTTCTGGCAATTATGAATAAAGCTGCAGTAAATATCCATGCGCAGGTTTTTGTGTGGATATGAGTTTTCAAGTCCTTTCAGTAAATACCAAGAAACATGATTGCTGGATTTTGTGGTAAGAGTAGTTCAGTTTTGTAAGAACCTGCCAAACTGTCTTCCAAAGTGGCTGCATCGTTTTGCATTCCCACCAGCAATGAATGAGCGTTCCTATTGCTCCACATCCTCACCAGCATTTGGTGGTGTCAGAGTTCTAGATTTTGGCCATTCTAATTGGTGTGCTAGAGGTATCTCATTGTTGTTTTAATTTGCATTTCCTTGACAACATACGATGTGGAGTGTGTATTATTTTTCAATTAAACCTATTATTATTTATGTGAATTCCGGGGTTAGAGAGCTCCTTCAAGGAAGGCTAAAGGTATGTATCTGTGCCAGATGTGTGCGTCCTGACAGTAGCTCTCAGAATTCAGGAGCATAGCAAGAGCAGACCAGATATGTATTTCTCTTGGGTACATTGTATGTCACAGAATAAAACTGAGATAATTTTATTTAGTGTAGGTTTTAGTAACTCATAAGAAAAGAAATTGGAGCCAGCATGCAAGTGTTAATTTTACAGATCTTATGAATTTTGGAAACCATGTTATTGGGGGAGCAGAAATATTTAAAGACAGTGTACCAGATGGAAATGAATATGCTCTATTTTCATTTTACATTTTGTAAATAAAAGCTCATATATCTATCTGAGATTCCCTAATGAAAATGAAACATTTCTGTTGAGACACAATTTGCCTAATAGACTCAGAAATCTGTGTCTAGGGACTAAAGTGAGAATACGATATAAGAGAAAATATCCTCAGTAGTTAACTATTATCCTTATTATTATTATTTTTCTTCCCTCTAGCTTATGCAGTTGTTCAGAAAGAAAAAAAAAATTATGATGAGTATCTCTGACTACGCTCTGATTGGCATTGTCGCCTATTATTGTAATTGCCCTTTCTATGCTCCTAAACAGTAATAAAGCTTCAAAGTCACATATGACTACACACCAATGAATATAATTTTTCCTATTTTTTCATAGACTTTTCCTGCCTTTAATTTCTCTTGAGTTGAATGCAATTGTTTCAAAGCCAAGAAATCTCCCATTTAAAAATTTTGCTCAGTAAATTTTGCAGTTTAAAAGTTACTTTGTTCACAAGTTTGAGGGGAAAATGCAATTACTTAAAGCACAGAATTCTTGATCAAATATAGTTCTAACTGGATACATTTGAGTTTTCAATTAGGTTCATAGGCATAATAAATTATGCATTCATATTACCTATAATGCTGAATTTCTGCACCTTGAGATAATGGTTAGTCCCTGGTGATAATTACACAACAGATGGTTCTTTCTGAAGCAGAACAACACATATCATGCCATTTAACCATGAAGAAAATGAAGAGAGGGGTTATAAAAATAAATGGAGATAGGCATCTGATTAAGTGATGGTGCATAGTAATATGTTGAGTCAGACACAAGCAAACATTCGTTTTCTCCCCCCATAAATTTGGCTGATTTTTATAGCAACATCATAGGTGAGGATTTAAAGAAACCTGTCCTGAACGTGTCTATCTTCATATGCAATGTGTACTTGTGAAAATCAAATATTTTGTTTTAATCTGCTTTCGGCACAGTTTTCAAAATATGATCTTAGCTATTTTAGGTTACTGAAGCATGAACAATGCTTTTCAAATGGAGGAGACTCAAAGATCTTGTTTTATTTATCTGGAAAAGCCAAATGCTCTCTTTTAACAGCTTTATTGACATATAATTCAAATATCGTAAAATTCAACCTTTAAAGTATCCGATTCAGTGGTTTTATATTCATATTGTCATGCAACCGTCACTACTGTCAATCATTTCAACACCCACAGAGAAAGTTTCTACCCATTAGTAGTCCCTCCTCA